>NC_141164.1:117136620-117291204 GCF_053477565.2 Lygodium microphyllum | reverse complement strand
GCTGTGGATTCCCTGGCCCCTAGTGTTTTAGAGGGGGATTCCCAGGATCGTGAGGAGCTCCTTCAGCGGCAGTCTACATCGACGGACTTCATTGACATTGGCATTCCTCTTGCCACCCCAGGATCTATTTCCTCTTCGGCCTTTAGCCACATCCAGGATCTGAGAGGGGGTGTTAGCAGTCATGTTTGTCATGCCTTGTCATCTCCTGCCTGTGAGCCTCAGTTTGAGTCAGACGAGGACATTAGGAGCTCTGACATGTCTGTCATGTGTTATGATGGGGGAGGCTAGTCACTCTTGACTGGCTATCTTAGGATGTGTATTTCTTTTTGGCCTCTTTTAGTGGGCAGCCACGGGCTGTTCGGCCACTTTTTGGTCACTGTTATGGGGCGCCCATTTTAGAGCATTTTTAGGGTTTGCGCCCATTTTAGGGTTTGCGCCCATTTTAGGGTTAGGGTTAGGGTTTGTCCTTTGCCTATTTATAGGCAGTCCCCCCTCCCCACTTGATCACTTGTCTTCATGCAGATTCCGACACTCCTCCCCTGTGGTGGTGCTGCCATCATCATCAGCCTGATCCAGTGCCCTCACTGACGCTTCGGGCTGCGTGCAGGGACTGATCAGTCCATTTCAGTGTATTCAGCATTCATTTCAGTTAGTGCAGATTTCTTTTCCTTATTTTCTGCTCTCTCTCTCTCTCCCTCCGTGTTCGTATTCCCTCTTCCGCAGCGCACTCTCACAAGATTTGATTAGCCGATCTTTTCAAAAAATCATCAAGTTCCACAAACATCCAATCTTGCCAAGGTGAAGTAGACTGAAAAGTAGGCAATGGATTGTGGCTTTGAAGCTGATTCAATAGGGTCCGACCAAATTTGGCTATAGCCTCTAGGCACCTGAAAGTATTGGCATACGCTGTGAGAGTGCGCAGCGAAAGAAGAACACGAACACAGAGGAGAGGAGAGAGGAAGCAGAGAATGAAGGAAGAAAGTCTGCACTGACTGAGATGAATGCTGAATACACTGGAATGGACAGAACAGTCCTTGCACGCAGCCCAGAGCGTCAGTGAGGGAACCAAGACAGACTGGAAGCAGAGGCAGCACCAATGCCGGAGACGGAGACGGAGGAAGCAGTGCTGTACTTGCAGAGAGTGTATACTGGATTGACTGGGGGGGACTGCTATAAATAGCCCCCAGCCAGCAAACTGGCCGACCAGCCAAACTGGCCGACCTGGCCAGATTTGGCCGACCAGCCAGATCTGGCCGACTATGGCCAGATCTGGTCCGACTGCCCAAAATAATGGGCAGTCAGCCCAGAAACAGCCCAGATTGGGCTGTAAAATGCCCAAGGCTGCATGGTGACTAAAGCAGCCTAAAAACACACTGACAGAGCTCCTCTGTCTCCTGTCAGACTCTGACAGGAGCTCACAACCAGGAGATGACAGACTGAGACTGAATAAGAGCAGGCTAACACCCCCTCTCAACTCCTGGGAGAGTCTGAAGACCCAAGAACCGCATGTGATGAAGCAAAGAAGCCTGAGGCAACGGCTTCGTAAAGAGATCAGCTGCATTGGCCGCCGTAGGACAATAGACCACCACTAGCTCCGAATCCACGATCCGCTCTCGAACATAGTGATATTGAACCTCAATGTGCTTCGTACGAGCATGAACCACCGGGTTCTTGGCCAGAGCAAGAGCACTCTGGTTATCCACGCGCAGCTCTGTAGGTCCGGCCTGGGAAAAGCCAATCTCCGCGAGTAAGCGACGGAGCCAAACTGCCTCCATAGCGGTCGAACATAGGGCCCGATACTCAGCCTCTGTAGAAGAAAGTGCCACAGTAGGCTGCTTCTTGCTGCTCCAAGAGACAGCACCAGATCCAAGGGTGAAAGCATAACCTGTAGTGGATCGTCGCCAATCCACATCACCTGCCCAATCAGAATCACTCCATCCAGAAAGGGTAATCCCATCTCCATACATGATCCCAAAGGATCGAGTCCCCTGCAAATAGCGAAGAACCCGCAAGGCCGCTTGCCAGTGATCCTGGGTAGGAGTCTGCATAAAGGAAGACAATAAAGCCACCACAAAAGAGATATCCGGCCGAGTGTGAAGCAGCCAGATAAGAGAGCCGACAAGGCACCTGTAACGGGTGGGATCGGTAAGAGGAACTCCAGCTGTCAAAAGCTTGGACTCAGGGTCCATAGGGCATGAAATAGGCCGACACTCAGCCATATCAAACTCCGAAAGAAGCTCGGAAATGTACTTGTGCTGCGAGATAAAAATGCCCTGTGCCATCTGATAGATCTCCAGACCTAGAAATAAGTGAAGGATCCCTAGATCCGTCATGTCAAACTCTTGCTGTAGAATGGACCGTGTATGCTCCACCTGCTGAGTGTCGCTCCCTGTAATGATAAGATCATCCACATACAAGATGAGGAACACCGAAAGAGAATCCACAACCCGTAAGTAGAGGTTGGGATCATAAGCGAAGCGCGCAAAGCCACTCTGTAGAAAGAAGCGGTCAATCCGCTGGTACCAAGCACGAGGAGCCTGCTTTAGGCCATAAAGAGCCTTCCGCAGCCTGTAGACATGAGCCTCCTTCCCTTGCACAAGAAAACCAGGAGGTTGTGAAACATAAATCTCCTCCTCAAGAACGCCATTCAGAAAAGTAGACTTGACGTCCATCTGATAGACAGGCCAACGGTGGTGAGCAGCAAGAGCTAAAAGCACTCGGATGGTAGACATCCTAGCTGTAGGAGCAAAAGTCTCAAAGTAATCCAACCCTGCACGCTGGGCAAAACCCTTGGCAACAAGCCTAGCTTTGTGCTTGTCCAAGGAGCCATCTGCAAGATATTTGGTCTTAAAGACCCATTTCACACCAATCACCTTTCGTTTCGCGGGACGCGGTACAAGCTCCCACGTATGATTTCGCTCGATGGAGTCGAGCTCGGCCTGCATAGCCTGTCTCCAAATATCCTGTGCAAGAGTCTCCTCCACAGTGGAAGGCTCGGAATCCTGAAGAATCTGTGACATAAGAGCATAGTTCACACATAGTGAACTGTCCCGCTGGGCCTGTAAACGGGCTGAACGACGTGGACCTGTAGAAGAAGTAGGAAAGTGAGTAACACCTGAATCCTGCATGAGCCGGCGATACCATAAAGGAATCCTGAAAGACTCCTGCTGCTGTGAGGGAGACCGGGGGGTCTCCGGAACCTGTAAAGCACCCAAAACGGAGAGGGACTCCCCCTCACCGAGGGAAGGTAGATCCTCCGCATCTGAAGAAGGCTGTATATCCCGTGAAGATCCCGAAGAGGCGGTAGAAGAGCTCGTAGTAGACGAAGGCACATCCACCAAAGGGGAGAGGGAAGCCGAAGGAGGAGGAATAGGGGGGGTGCTAAGAGGCATCCTGGAAGGAAGTGAAGGGAGAGAAGATGGGGGGGGGGTCCGTCGATGATGAAGAAACATCTGAAATAGAACCATCAATCGGATCCTCAGAGGCCGAAGCCTCATCAAAGATCACAGCCCTGCTCACCTCAACCTGCCGCGTCGTCGGGTCGAAGAGCCGATATCCCTTCGTGGTCGTACTATAACCAACGAAGATAAGCTTTCTTGACTTAGAGTCGAACTTCGTCTTCCTCTTCTTCTTGTCCACATGGACAAAAGCATCGCACCCCAAAGATGCAAAAATGGAACACGGAAGGCTTCTTCCCAAAGAAAGCCTCATATGGAGTCATGTCCTGTAATGCCGAAGTCGGAGAGCGGTTGCGTATATGCACCGCTGTAGCCACCGCCTCACCCCAAAGGAAATGAGGAAGACTCCTATGCTCCAGCATAGATCGGGCCATCTCAATCATGGTCCGATTCGCACGCTCCACCACACCATTCTCTGATGGTGTGTTCGGATGGGAATACTCCACCCCAATACCATGATCCTTGCAAAACTGAGAGAAAAGGTGAGAAGTGAACTCTCCACCGTGATCAGCTCGAACACCACGAACCTTGGAAGTTGTTTGGGTCTCCACAAACACCTGCCACTCACAGAAACGGGAGTATGCCTCGCTCTTGTACTCCAAGAAATAAGGCCACACATAACGACTAAAGTCGTCCACAATCAGCATCAAATACTTGGCCTTTCCAAGGGAGGCCGTGCCCATAGGTCCGCAAAGGTCGGTATGTACCAACTCAAGCGGAGAAGAAGCCCGCCTAGAAGCAACCTGCGGGTGAAGCTGCTGGTGCTGCTTGCCCCTCAAGCAGCTAGGGCACATAGTGTGAAGAGGAGGGAAATCAGGAAGTCCCTCCACCATCTTCCTCCTAGAAGCCCGGCGAAGAGAGTCGAGGTTCAAATGACCATACCGAGCATGCCAGAGCAGCCCAAGCTCATGGGAAGTCCGCGCAGCCAAGGCTGTGAGCGTATAAAGCCCACCCTCCTGTGTACCTGTCCAAAGAGTATCACCTGTAGAAGCATCCTCCACTGTGACTGCATCCTGAGTAAAAATGACTCGGGTACCTAACTGAGTAAGACCATGCACAGATAATAGGTTAAAACCCAAATCAGGCACATAGAGAACTTTGGCGGAGGAAGACCGCCTGTCAGAAAACATAGATAAAGTCCCCACTCCATGAACAGGAACTGTAGAATTGTCACCAATGGTGACTGTACCCCCTCTGGAACGAAGATCTTGAAGCCAATCCTGACGGAAGGTCATATGTGAAGATGCCCCACTGTCGACAAGCCAAGGCTTCTCCTGTGTGGTAGAAGCTAGGGCAGTGTCTTCCTCAACAAAGAGATGCACAAACGTAGATTCTGTTGTGGCGGGGGCCGCCTTCGAGTCCTTCTCCTTAGGCTTCAAATGGGGATACTTCTGCCAACACTTCTCCTCGGGATGAGTGCCCTTTCCACAATGGGGACACTTGGGCTTCTTCTCCTTCGCATCCTTCTTGTCCTCCTCCTTCTTGTCCTGGGCCTTCTCCTTCTTTTGTTTCTTCTTCTTGCCACCACCTGTGGAAGCCGTAAATGCCTTGGTGGAGCCATTGGCTCCCACCTCTTTGAGTCGCTCGTCATGCTCCAAGACAAGCGGGGAAAGCTCCTCCCATAGGAGAGTCTCACGGGTCCTCGAAGTGATGAGGCTGGTGTAGAAGACATCATAACGGGGTGATGGCAGCTGAGTCAACAGAATCATCGCCATATCCTCAGACGATATCAGACGACCAAGAGAGGCTAGCTCGCCTCGCATATCCTCCATCTTTGTGATGTGCTCCTTCATGGAAGAAGAACCATCAAGACTGAGCATCCGCAACTTCTTCTCCAGGGAAATCTTGTGGGCAAATGTCTTGTGCTGATACAAAGACGCAAGCTTTGTCCATACTTCCGCCGCGGTCTTTAACCTGTGAACATGTACAAGAACAGAATCATGGAGACTCATAAAAAGAAAAGAACGGGCTCTAGAGTTGAGCCTATCCCATAAGGCTGCACGGTCCATAGAGGTGCCATCGGACGAATTCACGGGGGGTCGGTCGATGGGCGAAGAAACAAGCTCCCAAAGATCAAAGGTATCAAGGATGCAAGCCACCTTGCATGACCATAGGGAATAGTTGGAACCATCCAACTTGTCTTCCTTCGGAAAGGAAGGGAGAATCGGCACCTGGATAGAGGGAATCAAGGAAGGCATCCGCACATCTGATGCAGTCTTCATTGAAGAAACCTTCGCAGTAGATGGAACCCTCTGAGATGCATGGACTGAAGAAGGACGAGTGCGAGGAGGGTCTTCCCGATGTCGAACTTCACGATAGTCCCGCCTCCGCTCAGAGGAATGAGGAGAAAGAAGCTCATCCTCTGAGTCTTCAAAGCCTGAAAACTGGTAAGACATCTTCCAATCTGCAAAATACCAAAGAAAGTTGTGCCGCTGACGAAATAGGACCAGCAATGTGGTCACCAACCACCAAGACGCAGGCAGAGAGTGCCTACAAACACCTGGATCTGCTAAACGCAAATAGATCTGATGTCGAACACCAGAATCGAGACCACCAGCACCGGGAACAAGCCCAGACAGAGGTCTCCTGCAGGAAAGGAGCAGCTGGGGGTAGAAGCGACCTGCAGAGCAGCAAAACGCATGCTGTAGGAAGGTCTCCCTGCAGCAGAAGAGGTTGCCTGGCAGCAAACGCAGGGTTGCTGCGTCACTGGATGACGTGGCAGCCCCTGTGTACAGCAAATGCAGGCTGTACAGCCTCCTGATGCAGTCGCCTGGCTGGGATGGACCTGTTGGCAGCCGCCTGAAGCAATCGCCTGGCTGTTGTGGAACTGTGGGCAGCAGCGGTAAGGTATTTCTCTCGTCCTCCGTGCTCTCAATCAGGCGATGATACCATGTGAGAGTGCGCAGCGAAAGAAGAACACGAACACAGAGGAGAGGAGAGAGGAAGCAGAGAATGAAGGAAGAAAGTCTGCACTGACTGAGATGAATGCTGAATACACTGGAATGGACAGAACAGTCCCTGCACGCAGCCCGGAGCGTCAGTGAGGGAACCAGGACAGACTGGAAGTAGAGGCAGCACCAATGCCGGAGACGGAGACGGAGGAAGTAGTGCTGTACTTGCAGAGAGTGTATACTGGACTGACTGGGGGGGCTGCTATAAATAGCCCCCAGCCAGCAAACTGGCCGACCTGGCCAGATTTGGCCGACCTGGCCAGATTTGGCCGACCAGCCAGATCTGGCCGACTATGGCCAGATCTGGTCCGACTGCCCAAAATAATGGGCAGTCAGCCCAGAAACAGCCCAGATTGGGCTGTAAAATGCCCAAGGCTGCATGCTGACTAAAGCAGCCTAAAAACACACTGACAGAGCTCCTCTATCTCCTGTCAGACTCTGACAGGAGCTCACAACCAGGAGATGACAGACTGAGACTGAATAAGAGCAGGCTAACATACGCGACGGAAAGATGGAAAGAATAAAGGCAGGACTGCTCAGCATCACGTGATGTTTGCAGCCCCAATCTCACCATCCAACTAAATTTCTCTCTCTCGAATTCTTTATCTGGCCAATCAAGTAGCCTAGAAGTGGGCAACACTTGTGCCTATAACAAATTAGCCTCCTTTCGGAGATCAAGAGGACACAAGCTGTAAATTGAAGAATGTCTTGCCAAGAGGCAATCCAATGGGTTAGGAGAAATGACTACGAGGTTTTAAGAGGTCGCATTGAATTCAGCATATGCCACCAAGATGCCCGGATAACCGTGTGACCGTGGTAGATGCCAATCTCCTTGATAAAGAAATTTGCAACATCAATCCAAGGATGCCATTGCAAACAAAGGGCTTGCAAGAGTGCCATTCTTAGAGTTTCATATGAAGATTAACATCCAATAGAGGAGCTCCTCCCAACCATTTTGGAGTAGTAATATACTGCCAAGATATCCACACCTACCCCAAATGATTGCCTTTCTTCTTCCATAACATAAAGCGAATGGGTTGCACCAATTCCAAAAGAAACTTCTTAGTCAAGGGAAGTAGGGGTAAAAAATCTAAGACCATAGTAATCATAATAGATTGAGCCACTTTGAGCCACACATGAAGAGGCCAACCTTGAGATTTCCAATACATAAACATGTCATGGATTCGGGAGGACATCCAATCAAGAAATGTTCGAGGGACATCCACACCAATGAGATATTCCAAATGCTGGGCAATATCTCCTTTATAAACAAGAGCTCCCTACCAACTCTCTCTCTCTTCCCCCCCCTTCCCCCCCTTTGTGAAGAATTTTAAATTAATGTATATAAATAATTACATCGGGCCTTCTGGCCAGCCAAGCTCTCTCTCTCTCTCTCTCTCTCTCTCTCATGGATAAAATAATTTAAGAAAAAAGAAATGAATGTGCAAGAAGAACTACAAAAAGAGAAAGAGGCTTTGAAGGCATGTGAAAGGGAGGTTCACTCATGGGCCTATTTCATCTATGTCGATCTCTTTGAACATGGCATTATCATGCATATAAAAGTCACTTTGTCTATCTCAAGTGCGTGCATTGAAATCTCCTACTAATAATATGTCCCCAATGCTAGCATATCTCATGATATCCTCATAGAGTACATCAAAGGGAGATCCATCTCGTGTGGCATAGGTAGAATTTGCAGGAGGGAAGTAGCATATTGTGATAAATATATCCCGTGGTCTTCTTACATGTATCCTAATCCATAAATATCGTGCATCATCATCTCTTTTCATTACTTGCACTATCCCTTTGAGGTCTTCCCGGTATAGTATGGCCACACCTCCAGAACCCCTAGTGCTTCCTGGTTTTCTAGCTGCTGGACGAAATGCACTTTCCCACCTGTATCCCCGCACGTCTGGTAGTCGGCTACCTTTACATTGGTGTGTTTTTGTGTACATTGCTATATCTATGTTTCGGAAGCTATCTTCAAAGTAACCAGCATCCAAGCGTAGGGCTCCATTACAATTCCATATTGACATCTGAAGTGTCTCATAGGCCTCGTACTGTCGCGAAGTTCTTTTGTTAGTGATGACGACTCATCCATCCTTATAAACAGCTCGCTTTCCCTCTTTGCGAGCCTCCAATACCTTGGGCATGTGTTCTTTGCGATGCGCTATTTGTGTTGGGGTAAGGTCCTCATCCAAATAGATCTTCTCACCCTTGAGGGCTCTCCTCTTGGAGAGCAAGGCCTTTTTTTTCTCTATGTTCCCAAAGCGAAGAATTAGAGCCTTGGACCTAGAGTCCTCTTTCCCCACTCTCGAAGCACTAATGATAGGTTCGTTTGAAGCCCCAATTTTGTCAGCAAGTGTCTTAGCATCTTTCTGTGGGCTGCTCTTCTCCTCCCATCCTACTATCTGTACGTGTAAAACCCTAGCCTGTCTCCTAGCCTCTTCTTCCAAGGTACCATTCATTACTTTAGTCTTGTTCACGGATGTTCCCTTATTCTTTTTTACTATCTCAATCCATGGGCTGGCTTCTTCTATTTGCTTCTGTGTTGTGCGAGGATCTGATTATTTGACATGCTGGAATCACAAAGGAGGGGCAAGTACTGTGGACTACTTGATGGGCTCACCAGCATTGATACTAGACATCCAAAACTTTAAGATATCTAAGAGACCAATTGGCATAGTAGTAGATCATGCTATTTTGACATTCATGCTCTCTTGTGTATATATGAAACATGAAACACCATGCCTCCCTAGACATTCGAAATACTACTTTACAGAAGACACCTCACATATCTACAGTGGTTCTTTGCAGACCAATTTACATACATTGGACTTGAGTAGATCATTGGAAGAATATACAAGGGATTTAGCAGAGGCCATACATGGATCAGCCATGTACGCATTCTCACACACCTTGCCCTGATATAGACCCACACGATCTATTGCTCCCCAAAATAGTTGGTATGATGATGAGTGTAGAGTCACCTGAGCTCGCTTACAGAAAGAAGTGGAGCTAGGCACTCATACACATGGCCAAGCAAAGGCGTTCTTCAAACGCCTTGTGTGGAAGAAGAAACGAGACTACTTAGCGAAAGCAGAAGCAGAGATATATAAGCTATTTTTGGGGCGGGATAGCAAGAGCACATGGAAGGTGTTTCTTGAAAGAAAGCCCCCCATACAGATTATGTCACCAGATGCTTGGCTTGACTATGGGAGACAGCTGTATGACCTACCAGGACAGCCACCTATGCAGCCCCCACAAGCTTGTAGGCCAACATAGTGGTCTTTCTTCACATGGAAAATGGTTAGGGATGCAATTTATAGATTACAAAACGGGAGGGCACAGGATGAGGATGGACTAGTAGCAGAACATTTCTCACATGCTTGTGACATATTAGCACCCATATTAGCACATATGTTCAATAGAGTAGTATGTGAAGGTTTCTCTATGAGTTGGTCAGACAATACTATAATCCCGCTATTTAAAAGTGGCGATCCCCTGATTCCTAGCAACTACAGGACTATCATGATCGGTCATACTTTGGCCAAGATATATGGATCTATATTGGAGCATGAACTCGGTGAGTGGGCTGAAATGCAAGGCAAGAGAGCACAAGGACAGGCAGGTTTCAGACGAGGATATACCGTGCTAGACCATATTCTCACACTTAGAGCCATTATTGAGGAGGGTGGAGCTCGAGACAAGAGGATCTATTGTTGCTTTGTAGACTTTTGCAAAGCTTTTGATACAATGCCTTGTACACGCATCATGCAGAGATTGCAGGACATTGGAGTACCAGAGGGTATATGATGGGTGTCTATGTATTATATGAGGCAATGACAGGTCATGTACGAGCACTTGGGGGGACTATCAGAGAGAATTGATAGTACCATAGGAGTGAAACAAGGATGTCCACTTTCACCCACATTGTTTGGTCTATACATAGATGAAGTGTCTGATTACATAGATTGAGGAGGAGCTAGAGCTAGCCTGGCAGGGGTGCTGATACCAATATTACTGTATGCAGATGATATTGTTCTCATTTCAGATTCACCGGAGGGATTGTAGTGCCATCTAGACGCTTTGCATATCTGCTGTAGAGATAAAGACCTCACAGTGAACCTTGGGAAGACCAAAACCATGGCTTTCAATACTTTAGCAGCATGGGTGACTAGTTCTATGTACCAGTTCACATTTGGGGAAGACATATTGGAGCATGTGAGGGAATATGCCTATTTGGGAGTCACCTTCTCTGGCCCACGTTTTTCATTGAGAGGGGCATCAGAGGCACATCTGGCACGTGGTTATGCAGCACTAGGGGCACTTGAGAGTCAATGTGCTCACATACAATTCCAGGAGTTCCACACCAAACCCTGGTTGTTTGACATCCTAGTCACACCTACATTACTATATGGAGTAGAGGTATGGGGCTGTAGCTTGTACCACAGGCATCATGATGATAGCACGCATGATTAGGAATAAGCCCTCCACCCCACATCCCATTGTTAGAGCAGAGCTAGGGGCAACACCTATAGTTATGGAGGCACTATTCATGGTAATGACCTTTTGGCACAGAGTATGGGAACTTCCACGCCATAGATACTCTAGATTGGCACTAACCTCATCTAGAAAACTAGCAATAGGAGGCGAGAAGAACTGTTGGTTTTCACAGATGGCTATTTGGATGAGCCTACATGGTTTGGATATTGACCGTCTTTCACCTTTGGATTATAGCATTGACTGCCCTACACTTTCTCTCAGCTGATCAGAGCTGAACCAGGTGATCAGAGCTGATATCTTGAGGATTGAGATAGCAAGGACATGGATCCATCCACTACTCCCTCTAGGATCGAGGATGGAGTTCTACAGGAGTCATTTCTTGTGTCTCTCTGATGATGGTTTCAGTATTCGACCAATATATATGGACACCCATCTCTCCCATGGCGTACAGGTTGCTATTGGACAGATTTGCACCTCCTTACATAGGCTTCAAATGGAGATAGGCAGATGGATAAATACCCTAGCAGAGGATAGGACTTGCTAGCTTTGTGGTCAAGAGCCTGAGACGAAGGAGCACTACATATGCAGATTCACAGTATACTATGACATACGAGGACGGTACCACTGCCTCATCCGTGATGGATTTGGACCTCTTCGTCGCGTCATGGAGTATGAGGACCAAAGATGCCTAGATCTTTTCCTCCTGGAGCTCGAGAGGCGCCAAACTGCACTACTGCGAGATAGGAGGCTAGCTCATCCAGAAGGACATACACAGAGAGTAGTGACAGACTTTTTCTACAGAGCCGACCCTACGACACTACCAGCCTAGCAAAGACAGAGCCATCCTGCCAGACACCTTACAGGCCACGCCGTGGAGTCACATTGGATAGAGCCATTTCCCTTTGTCGAGTACGACGACCCCGTCTACCAGGACCACATCTGAGGAGGCCACACCACAGTCGGATTAGAGCCATTATCACAAGACACTGAAGACTCACCACCAAGCATATCAGTGAAGCTGCTAGGGACCGCATCATAGCTGAGATAATGTGCAGATCTTGAGATCAGCTACAACCCATAGTCTCCACCACACTTTTGTACATGGCTCTATCAGATCTGGTTCTCCTTTCCTTTCCTTTTCTTTTCTATCGATGAAACAACACTACACATGCTTCAACCCTAGTATAGTCCCATTGTATAGTTATTTTCAGTATTGTTTCATAGGCCACCCACTTATTTGTAATTTTATCTTTACCTTACTGATGAGATGACATTAGACATGAATGTACTCTGGATTTTATCTCATAGGCCACATTGGCCTTATGTAGACGTTAATATATATTTTTTTCTTTTTTTCTCTCTCACTCTAACTCTCACTCACTCACTCACTCACTCTCACTCTCACTCTCACTCTCACTCACTCTCTCACTCTCACTCTCACTCACTCACTCACTCACTCTTTGTTGTGTCTCCTTTCCCCCCCCTCTCTCTCAAATACAACAACTAAATAAAGCAACTAATGAATATTAGATCAGAGAGCACTAGACAAAATAAGCAACTCCTCTTTTTCTCCCCCTCTTACACACACACACACACTCTCTCTCTCTCTCTCTCTCTCTCTCTCTCTCTCAATTAGTAGCTTTTCACTTTCTCCCTCTCCTACACACACACACACTCTCTCTCTCTCTCTCTCTCTCTCTTGTGTGCTCATGAAGAGACACACACACACACTCTCAAATAGCAATATCACAACTCTATAGAAAGAATTTGTATCCTTTTTCATTAATTTGTCTATATAATGATTTATTAAATTTATTTCCTTTGCACTAATTAGATATAAAGAAAAGTGCATTGGAGCTGGCCACTGATGGGTAGTCACAGGTTATGGTGGACCTACGCGGTGGGTTAGAGAAAAGATAGTTCACACTTCCACCTATATGGCCCGATTGGGCACCTGTGACCAGAACTCACGCATATCAGGGTTAGACTCGCACACAGAAAGGATTGATGCCTTGAAGTGTGGGCTAGATCCACCAGAACAGACAGTTACAATTAACAAGATGGCATGATCATGAAATGCTTGTATAATGTGCATGTGTGGGCTGAAAGCTTGAAATGCACATTTCTTTGCATAGGAAAGTCACATGAAGATTTTGATACTGTTTTTGCGATGTACACGGAAAAAGCTTTCATATGACACCCATATTGGGGGGGGGTTCCCTAAATTTTAGGAGCCTCGAATTAGCCTAAAAATGCTAGTCCTAAAAAATGGGGATTTCATTTTTAAAAATAGTAAGTTCTGTACTCTGATTGTGCTTACTAAATTTGGTTGTTTCTATTCTTGACATTATTTAGTCCAAAAAGGAAGGCCATAGAGAAGAGACAAGTGTCAAGACACTTGTCACACAAGTTTCCAAGTGTCCCACCACTTGTCACATCTCATGACATGTGGCTGGACACTTGTCTTGTGCTACTCCACTTTCCCCTTTTGTACTAGCTCTTCCCTCTCCTATAAATAAGAGCTCGTTTTTCTTCATTCAGCATCATTTTTCTTTGCTGTAAACTCATGTACAGCACCCACAGATAGCTAGAAACTGGCCCCATCTATCCCTATCATCATCCCCCACTTCTCCATTATCAAATTCCTCCATATTCCCTCTTCTATCACTGCTGTTTTACAGGACAGCAAGCCTGTAAATTCATTACGACACCTCCTTCTCAAGCTCTTTCTTCCATTTTAGCAACAAGAAGCAAGCCCTATCCATGTACTACTGTTCAACAATGGAGAAAGGCTGATTTCCCCTCTTTCTTCTCTCATATTGTAAAAAAATCAGTTCTTATCATTGCATAATAGATAATGCATGTGTGTTTGTACATCTTTGCATGATCTTGTGAGAGTGAGAATTACTTCTCCTCACTCTCAGGTTGATTGTAACTGAGCTCTTCCCTAAGGGACTTGGGTTGAGCAGAAATATATTTCTTCGGGGGGGGGGGGGGGGTGCCCATCTTCAACCCTCAATCTTGTCTCCATTACTTTTACATTTTCATGGCTGTAATTTTGTTAGTAATTTTCATTTTCAGCTTTAAGTGTTCATTCTCTTTTATATTAAATCTAAAAAACAAGCGAATATCATAATTGTTAAGCATACTACGTTGTTCGGGGCATTTACAAGCAACCTCTCTCTCTCCCCCCCACAAGCACATTAAGGTACTCGAGTTTGATGGAGAAGGGATAGACGTCGTAGCAAAGACAGAGATATGGATTGGGTCTGACCAGAATGTCAAGCTTGGAAGTATTCTTTAGTATTACAAGCAAAGCCGACTGTCCATGGAGCTCAGTCCCAAACTAAGAAGAGGATAATATGAAAACATATTATTTGAGGTAGAAGACCACTTCGATCTGCTAAAAGGATCCCAGGACAATTTAGTCTAAAGAAAAAAATCCTACCAAAAGGACAACCAAGAATCTCGTGACCACAAGTAATGCGATGTTTCTATTGCAAGGAGTTAGGTCATTTAAAAAGGGAATGTCCAAAGCACCCTAAACACCGATGCTCCGAGTGCCACAACAATGGAAAGCACGATTGGTTGCGAAGGGGTACAAGTAGGAACATGGAGTTGACTTTGATAAGATCTCTCCTTTAGTTAAGATGACTACATTGAGAACCATTTTGGGCTTGGTTACAGTTGAAGATATGGAGCTCATATAGAGGGATGTAAAGACTGCATTCTTACATGGTGATTTGCATGAATACATATATATGCAGCAGCGTGAAGGGTTTGTGGCAAAAGGGAGAGAGAAGATGGTATGTAAACTCAAAAGGAATTTGTATGGGCTGAAACAAGCACCAAGAGAATGGTATCACAAGTTTGATACATTTATGCAGTCTCAAGGTTTTCATAGAAGTCAAGTGGATCAGTGCTTGTACACCAAGAAAGCAACAGATGGCAGCCTGATTATCTTGGTTCTGTATTTAGATAACATGCTGATTGCTGGCAGGGATACTCATGCCTTAGACTCATTGTAGGTAAATCTTCATTGTAGCTTTTACATGAAGGATACTCAGAGATTGGTCAAAAGGATTACTCTATCTATTTTAGGAGGAGTATATCTCCAAGGTTTTGTAGCTTTTCAATATGGAAGGGGGGAAAACAATTGGGGTTCCATTGCCTCCATATGTGAAACTCAGTGTAGAGGACAACTCTACATCCGATGATGAGAAGGTTGAAATGGCCAAGATACCATATGCTTCAGTTGTTGGCAGTTTGATATATGCTATGGTTGCTACACGTCCTGACATTGCCTTTGCAGTGGGAGTGGTTAGCAAATACATAGCAAACCCTGGTAAAAAGCATTGGGAAGCAGTGAAAGGTATTATGAGATACCTCAAAGGCACAAGCGATTTGTGCATCTGCTTTGGAAAGGAGAAGGCATCTGTCGTTGGCTTTACGGATGCAGTTTATGCTGGTCATGCGGATTGCAGAAAGTCCATTTTTGGGTATGTGTTTACCTTCACAGGAGGAGCAATCTCTTGGATCTCTAGGCTACAAAAGTATGTTTCATTGTCTACTACAGAGGCAGACTATGTGGCTGCCACTGAGGCATGCAAGAGGCTTTATGGCTTTCACGTTTGGTGGGAGAGCTTGGCATTACAGAGTTACATGTTCTTCATCGTATATTGGTGTGAACACACCCTTAGCACATTTGTACTTTCATATATATCTATCTAAAACCTAAAGAGATATACTAGTCTTTTGTACCGAACATCAAAGGTGTCGTGCTCACTCTTCTTTCTACTGCTCTATACTCTCTGTGTGTGTTATCCGTCGCGTTCACTCTTAGCTCCGTCAGGCTCGATCAGGCTCACGAGTATGTCCGACAAACCTCACGAAGAACAAGCGATCCTTGTGACGCCTTCTAAAGATACTCATAGTTCAAGTGGGCAAACCGAGCATGCCATAGCTCGGACTGTGTCTGAGAGGTAAGAAGAAGAGAGGTAAGAGTGGAAGAAGACTTCAATTTGTAGATGCCATTTTCCTCATACCTTGAACAGAGAACCTTCGTCGATCCACGATCAAGGACTTGAACAATATCACTGTCAAACTCCACCAGGAGGCCAAGAGAACAAATCTTATGTACCAAAAGCAAATGATACCCTAAACCTCGCACATGCAACACCTCGGAAGTGTGGGTACCGCCATGCCCATCTGGAATCAGTTGCATCTCACCTTGTGCAGTAATAGATACAAAAAAGCTGTCTCCTATGAGAATCTGCCCACGCAAGGGTCGCAAATGGGCAACACCAACTGTCGAAGGAGTCATGTGCCGTGAGGCACCACTATCCATGATCCACTCTCTAGCTTGGGGAGTTGTCATTGCAGCATCAGAAGTCTTTGGTGTAGAGTTCTCAATGATTGCTAAGTGTAGAAAAGCAGCTGATGAGGGTACAGCCACCGTTCCAGAATGCTTCGTGTCCTCCTTCTTGGTGTCCTTGTCCTTGTCGGGGTAGTCCTTCTTCCAATGGCCAGTCTTACCACAAATATGGTATGTTGATTCTTTCTCTTTGTCCTTAGATTTGTTGTCCTCCTCCTTCTTTTGGTCCTTCCCCTTCTTTTGAGAGGCTTGACAGTCAATGCTTCCGACTTGGAAGCATTCTATTCCTTTAATTGTTCCTCTTGGTCCAAGACAATAGAAACTAACTCTTTCCAACAAAGAGTTGACTCCTGCCCTGAAGCAATAAGAGCATAATAAAAGGCACCGAATTGTGGCGGCAACTAGGAAAGTAAGGTGATCACCATGTCTTCGGAGGAAATCGGCTTTCATGCATTTCGAACTTGCATCTGAAGCTACCGAAGCTTGTTGATGTGTTTCCGAAGTGAAGAAGACTCATTCACGGACAGGGTCCGCATCTGCACCTCCACAAAAACCCTCTTCATAAGGGTCATCTGGTTGTACATTTGGTCAAGCTCTAGCCATATCTTCCGAGCCACCGTCAAGTGCTCTATATGGGCTATCACGACTGTTGTACAAGACAGAAAAAGAAAAGAACGAATCTTGGCATTCACCTTGTCCCAATGAGATTGGGCCTTGGGCCTTGGTCAACTCCGCACAAGCATTTGAGGAGAGTTTGGACTCATTTCTCACCGGGGTCCACTCGATCACCATCACAAGCTCTGCGAGATCATAAGACTATAGTATGGCCAACATCATCACGCACTAGATGCGGTAATTATTGCCATCGAGCTTTTGATTTGATGGAAGAGCCGGTAACACAGGCACCTTTCGGTCCATGATCGCCTGGAATTCCACGTTAGTCTTTGTAGACATCTTCACTTGCAATGCCTGCACAAACGCAAAAGAAACCCCCTTTGAATGTGAGAATGTAGCCTGCTAGGGCTCTTTTCTCCGCTTCCCGAACCTTCTTTAGTCGCCGGAGGCGATGAAAAGGTAAAATCTGCACTTGAAGGCAAAAAACGCAGCCTTTGTCCTTCTCTTACAGTAGAAAAACAGCAGCAGCTTTAGCAAATCTTCTCTTTTCTCGCACGCCCACACTCGCCTAACCCTTGTTTTGATGAGCAACCCACCTGCTCGCACTTGAACGTTGAAAACATAGCCTTGTGTTGCACTGAAGACTCCTCTTCAGATAGGTCTACCAGTCCTTCAATGCTCTGATACCATGTCAGAGTGAAGCAATGTGGAAGCGAATGATTGTGACAAAGAGCGAACAGAGAGAGAAGAGAGAGAGAGAGAAAGAGACAGTGAAACACATAAAATCTGCAGTGAAGAATGATGTATAAGGATGCAAAATTATACACGGGTGCAGAGAAAATATTGCGTATGTCTCCACCTCGAGGACCTTGATCTCCGTTAGCCCCGAGTGCAGTCTCTGTCACCAGCCGGCTGAAATCTGTCAGTACAAGTGTCCAAGACTGGACTTAGCCTTATAAAGGCTGAAAAGAATGCCTGAAAAATACCTGAAATAATCAGGTCGGCTGCATTTAATGCAGCCGACTGCAGTCGGGGACAATCCGACTACTGCCACATGGCACTGCTGACATGGCATAGGAGATGACTGACTCTCAACACAGGTATGCGCTTATGCACATGTTACTTTTACTCCTAATGAATCTTATGATTTGGACTGGAAGCATCTCTTGGAGTTTGCCAACGCATTGCTGGGAGACTGCCTAGCACAATCGTGAAACATTTCGTGAGTTGGACAAAGATGACGTTTTGGATGCTATTGTGGATACGAAAATTGTGTTGCATTCTTTTTTAGCCTTCTACGAGAGAGGGTTTAGAATGAAGTGCAAGAACTCAATCACAATGATGAATGGGTTGCCAAAAATAACAGGTATGCTTTGATACCATGCCAAAATAAGCAACAATGCAGAGAGACAGTAGGGTTTGTGGGGAGTAACATAGAGTGTGTACGGCAAAGACTGAGAGAGAAGAGAGACTCAAAAATACAAGAAGAACATGGTGATGATGCATTGAATCATGCAATGAGAAGAAAAGTTGATACAGTGGAGCTGGAGCTCAGAAGATAACTCCATTGTCTTGTTTGAATATGGTGGCAACACCTCTGGGAAATTTGCATAGTGAAGGGAGTGAAACATAGTCCTTTGGGCAGTGGGCTATCAAAGCAATCACTGGAAGGTGAAGGACAAGTGTCGAGGGAGTGAGAACCGTAGTCTTTTGATGTTGCGGGAGATGTGGAAGATGATCACTAGTTGTTGAGGGAGTGAACTACAATATCCCAAAGTGTCGGAGTTGTTAAATGCAAGGAGAGCAGCCCAAATGCTGAGCCAAGTAGATAATGATAACACGAGATGATGGAGGATGAGCTGAGTTGCAAAAACGCAGGTTCCAATAGCCTCTATGATGACAGATGGGTGACACTAGGTGATGGAGGAGAAGCTAGGCTGCAAAAACGCATGTCCCAAGCAACCCCTGTGACAAATGAGTGATGCCAAGTGATGGAGGAGCAGCCAGGCTGCAAAAATGCAAGTCCTAGCAGCCCTTGTGATAGATGAGTGATGAAATCACTGATGCTCGGTGATGGAGACTGTTGCCAGAGGCTAGGATGTTGATGTCATGTTGAGATGATGACACTAGGCAAGGAGAAGGCCTCCACACTGAAAAATGTAGGCAAAGGTGGAACCTAAAGAAGAAGGATGTTGATGCCAAGTAGATGATGGTGACACCAGGTGGAAGATGCTCCAAGTGCAAGGGGTGATGAAGGATCATGGCGCCTTAAGCAAAAGAGGAAGGGTGAAGGCAGCCATGAACCACGAATTGCAATGTCCTCCTGAAGGGGTGTGAGGGTAGTAGAGGGGGTTGGTGAGAGAAGGGAAGTGGTGGTGGCGACCAAAGAAGGTTGTGAAGAATGACTAAAGAGATTGAATAAAGTGAGTGCTTATTTATAGGCATAACCTGTTTGGGTTGGTGTACCATTGTGTGGGTGATCACTAAAAAAGTGGCCAAAATGTGGACACCGGCCCTTTTCGGGGCTGTTAGTACGAATTCCTAAATGAAGTGTGTGAACTGAAGAAGTGGTTTCTCAACATCCCCTCTTAGGCCCAAAAAGAGATAAAGAAAGAGGAGTGAAGAGAGATGTAGAGGATCACGGAGATCCAAGATGTCCACTCGAAAGGTAACCTGTAGTAAGGAACAATAGATGGGATGAACTGTAGAACCTGACTCCACCTTGGGAGAGTGTTGGGTTAAAGGCTCGGTAACCTCCGTGTATAGTACACGCACATTGTACATGAGAACGCACCCTTTATGTGCCCTAAGTATAAATACATTTTATTCTTTGTGTACCAACACATTGTTTTTACACTCTTATCGACTCGTACTTTCACTCTGCTCACATTCTCTCTCCAGCCGTCACACTCTCACGCTCACTCCTGCTCAACCTCCCCCTCTCTCTCTCTCTCTTCTGTGCCCCCTCTTGGTCCAACAACTGGTATCAGAGCAAAGGGTTTTGTGCACGCTTCCCAATTCGAACACGACCTTCAAACAGTTCGAGCTCTTGGCGATTAGTGTGTCGAGCAGGTGATGCAACAGGTCCAGCGGCGGGCAAGCATAGTGGTCGTGTGATGGTCGACATGGCAGTCAGGTGTAGGCAGAAGTCGTGAGTGGGCGGCTGCAGGTTGACGGAATGTGGACTTGACAGCAGTCGCAGGCGAGTGACTGGCAGGCATGACGTTTCAGTAGGCGCGAGACTAGACGACAGGCGCCGTGTCCAATGGCGACCAGTGCGAGCAAGTGGGCAGGTGGCGTCAGCGTCACGCAATGTTCTATCTTGAATGAAGAAATTAGACGTATGTCTAGTGGAGAAGGCAGCAACTCAGCTTATAATCTAAGAGGCTGAAAAGAAAAATGCAAATGCAGGGCAGAGAAACATGAACAAGAGCAAAGGAAAAGAAAAGAGTGACATTACTTGCTATCACTGTGGTTGGAAGGGCCACAAGAAACCTGACTGCTAGCATTACAAGAAGGAACAAGAGAGAAATAAGAATGTAGGAGATAAAAAGAAGAAGGAAAAAAAGATAGATGCATCGGAGACAACCAAAGGCAAAGAGAAGGCCAATGTGGCCTCTAGCGTGGTCATAGAAGAGCTTTCAGATATAGAGGCTGATGTATTATGTGCAGTTGATTATGATGCCGTTGTATGTCTTATGCAGAATATGCAGATTACCAAGGTTGATGTGATTGATGCACTCTTGTCAGTTGATCTCAGACTTGGATTGTAGACTATGGTGCCTCTTTCCATGTAACTGTTAGAGATCATGGCTTGTCCAGACTGCACAGTCCAGTCGGACTGTCACGTGGCAGTCCGACTGATTGCAGTATAGTCGGCTGCATTTAATGCAGCCGACCTGCTATTTCTGGCTCCTGTTTTCTGGCTATTTGTAGCCGAGTTTTTCAGTCTTCAGGATACACTTTTCTGCTCGCAGATTACAGACAGGTGGCTCGCGCAGATTCCGTCTCTGTTCGCAGATTTTTGACAGGAGACAGTGCAAACTGTAGCGGACTTCGAGGTGAACAGCAGGTTGCATCGTCGAGGTGGAGACACGCAGTCCAGCGCACTGCGCCCGTGTACATATCTGCATATCTTTGTATACAGCACACTTTATACAGCAGATCTTTATCTTCCACTGTCTCTTTCTCTCTCTTCTCTCTCTGCGTTCTCTCTCTCTTAGTCCTATGCTTCCGCACCGCTGCACTCTGACATGGTATCAGAGCAGTGTTAAAGGGCTGACTGAGTGCAGAACCAACTGAAGAGGAGTTTCTATCGCGACACAAGGCTGCGTTTTCAGCGTTTGAGGGCAGGTAGGAGGGCTGCGCCTCGGAACAAGGCTGAAGCGAGTGTGGGCGCGTAGGAAAGGAGTCCAGGTGGTGGATTTGCTGCTGTTTGACGAGGAGAAAGTTTGAGTTTTCAACTTTCAAGTGCAGGTTTTGCTTCTTCATCGCCTCCGGCGGGTGAAGAAGTTTCAGGACGCGGAAGAGCCCTAGCAGGCTGAGTTATCACAGTCAGAGGGGGCTGCTTTTGCGTTTGTGAAGGCATTACAGGTGAAGATGTCTATTGAGATTGACTTGGAGTTCCAGACGATTATGGACCGGAAGGTGCTTGTCTTACCGGCTCTTCCCACAGATCAGAAGCTCGATGGCGACAACTACCGCATCTGGCGCGTCATGACGTTGGCCATCCTTGAGTCCTATGATTTGGCGGAGCTTGTACAGGAGGAAATCGACCGGCCCTCGGTGAGAGATGAGTCCAAACTCTCTTTCGATACTCGTGCTGAGTTGGCCAGGGCACAGTCTCACTGGGACAAACTGAATGCTAGGATTCATTCCTTTCTTTTTCTGTCTTGTATTACAGCCATGATAGCTCACATCGAGCACTTGACGGTGGCTCGGGAGATATGGTTGGAGCTTGATCAGATGTATAACCGGATGACCCTAATGAAGCGGGTTTCTTTGGAGGTTCAGATGTGGACCTTGTCCGTGAACAAGTCTTCTTCGTTGCGGGAGCACATCAACAAGCTTAGACAGCTTCAGATGCAGGTTTAGAATGTGGGGAAGCCGATTTCCTCTGAAGACATGGCGATCACACTCTTGTCCCAGTTGCCGCTACGATTCGGTGCTTTCTACTCCGCCCTTATTGCTTCGGGGTGAGAGTCCACTCTTCGGTGGGAAGAGTTGGTTCCTATGGTCTTGGACCAAGAGGAACAACTAAAGGGACAGAATGCTTCCAAGTCGGAGGCACTGACAGGTCAAGCCTCTCAGAAAAAGGGGAAGGACCAAAAGAAGAAGAAGGGGGATAACAAGTCAAAGAAGGACAAGGACAAGGACAAAGAATCCACATGCCATATTTGTGGAAAGATTGGCCATTGGAAGAAAGATTGCTCTGACAAAGACAAAAAGGACACCAATAAGAAGGACACGAAGGATTCTAGAGTGGTGGATGCACCCTCATCAGCTGCATTTCTTCATCTAGCTGTCATTGAGGACTCTACACCGAATGCTTCTGATGTTGCGATGACGGCTCCCTAGGTTCGAGAGTGGATCGTTGATAGTGGTGCCTCTCGGCACATGACTCCTTCATCAGATGGTATTGCCCAGTTGCGACCCTCGCGTGGGCAGATTCTCATTGGAGATAGCTCTTCAGTATCAATTGCGGGACGGGGTGAGATGTAGCTTATTCCCGATGGACGTGGTGGTACCCATACCTCAGAGGTCTTGCATGTCCCAGGTTTAGGGTATTATCTACTGTCAGTTCATAAGATTTGCTCCCTTGGACTTTTGGTGGAGTTTGACAGTGATTCAGTGCGAGTCCTTGATCGTGGGTCAAGGAAGGTTCTATCATCTGGATATGAGGAGAACAACATCTATAAATTGAAGTCTTCCACCGCCCTCTCTACTCTTCTTCTTACCTCTTAGACACAGTCTGAGTTATGGCATGCTCGGTTTGGTCACCTCAACTATGATTATCTTCGGAGGGCGTCACGTGGACAGCTTGTTCGAGGGTTGTTGTATATAGTGGTGAGCCAGCAGCCATGTGTCTCCTGCATTTGTGGGAAGCAGCATAGGGATGCCATTCCCCACACAGCTTCGTGGCGGTCTACTTCACCGATGGAGCTTGTATCTACGGATCTATGTGGCCCTATGAGGAACGAGTCCTTGCGAGGGAGCCCGTACTTCATGTTGATCGTAGATGACTACAGTAGGATGACATGGGCCTATTTCTTGGCATTGAAGTCAGAAGCTTTCTCCCACTTCAAGGATTGGCTTCTCTTTGAGGAGAACCGATCGGGCCGGAGATTGATGACCTTGCGATCCGACAAGGGTGGTGAATTTGTTTCTAATGAGTTTGCTCGTTTTTGTGCAGATAAAGGTATTCACCAAGAGTTTGCTAATACCAACACTCCTCAAGAAAATGGCATTCTTGAACGGAAGAACCGCAGTGTGATCAAGATGGCGCGCACCATGATGGAGCACCGACAGACACCTCAGTTTCTGTGGGCCGAGGCTGTGGCTACTGCAGTCCATATCCTTAACTGATCCCCCACTTCGGCCGTTGATGGGATGACACCTTTTGAGGCTTACTTTGGGACTAAGCCCGATGTTTCTTATTTTAGGGTCTTTGGGTGTGATGCCTATGTTCACATTCCCAAGGCTCATCGTGATAAATTTGAAGTAGCTTCCCGAAGACAGGTATTTGTTGGCTACAGCTCCCAGTCCCAAGGCTATCGTTTGTATGATCCCATCAAGCGGGATGTGTATATCAGCCGAGATGTGCGGTTTGTGGAGGTTCCGGCCATACCAGCGGGTGAGGAGCATCCCGTTCTTGGTGATCCAGGGGAGAGTTGGGCTCCCGCTACAGTTCCTTTGGAGCCCGCGCCTTTTGATTTTGATTCTGTTTCTGACACAGAGTCTACTGTTCCACCAGTCACCCCTGAGGAGTTACCACTGGTGGATATTCCAGAGTCTTAACAGAGTCTACTGTTCCACCAGTCACCCCTGAGGAGTTACCACTGGTGGATATTCCAGAGTCTTCAGCTGATGGAGAGAGACGAGGGGAGGTCCGGCCTCCTCCTCGTTGGGCCCGTAACACACTCCGTGATTCAGGGATCGAGGGGGTTCCTGAGGAGCAGGGACCGCAGGATGGTCCGCGGCGGTCACGGAGGCACCAGGTACATTCTACGGAGCTTGTTTGCTCTAACTATTGTTTGATGACCCGTGTTATGCAGGATCGAGAGTCCACCTCTGTGAAGGAGGCTTTCTAGTCCGCACCATAGAAGAAAGCTATGGAAGCCGAGTTGGAGGCTATCGAGAGGAATGGCACTTGGTCACTCGTGCCACGCCCCCCAAATAAGAAGCTGATTGGCGTCAAATGGGTCTTCAAGACCAAGTACCTTAGCGATGGTTCTTTGGACATGCACAAGGTTGAAAAAGGCCTTGTATGGCCTCAAGCAGGCTCCGTGTGCACGGAACGAGAAGATTGATTCGTTCCTTCAGTCACAGTTGGGATATCGGCGTTCTAAGGCCGATCCGCAGCTTTATGTTCACACTCCGAGGATGGTTGTGTGCTTTTTGTGTTGTATGTTGATGATTTGATTGTAACAGGTGATCGTGCACAGAAGGTCCAAGAGACGAAGGCAGCTTTACATCGGACGTTCGAGATGACGGACTTGGGTCTACTCCATTTCTTTTTGGGCCATGAGATTTATCAGACTCAGAGGGGGATCTTCATCTCTCAGCAGAGATATGTACAGGAGCTCTTGGTTTCTTTTGCGATGGAGGATTGTTGGATCCTTTCTACTCCTATGGATCCGAACAGGAAGGCCAGTTTCCATTCAGCTTCTCCCATGGCGGATGCTTCCTGCTATCGTCAGTTGATTGGATCATTGATTTGACTCCTCAACACTCGTGTTGATCTTTGTTTTGCTGTTGGGCTCTTGGCAGGGTTTATGAGTGAACCTCAAACGGTGCATTGGCAGGCTGCTCAGAGGATACTTTGGTATTTGAGGGGGATGTCTGATTTAGGGATTCATTATCCAGCAGGGACAGATGGTTCAGATCTTGTACTTGCAGGTTGGAGCGACTCGGATTGGGCCGGTGATATGGACCACAAGCGGTCTACTACAGGTTACTGTTTTACCTTGGGTGCCGGTGTTATCTCATGGAGTAGCAAGAAGCAGCCCACGGTCGCCCTTTTGTCTATTGAGGCGGAGTATCGGGCCGCGTCTTCCACCACATGTGAGGTTGTGTGGCTTCGGAGATTGTTGGAGGAGCTTGGCTACCCCCAGACTCGTCCTACTTTGCTGCAATGCGATAATGAGAGTTGCATTGCCTTGGCACGGAATCTTGTTTTTCATGCCCGGACGAAGCACATAGAGATCCAGTACCACTTCATCAGAGAGAAGCTTCTGGATGAGACCATCACTGTGGAGTACTGCAAGACGGAGGACAATCTTGCAGATTTGTTTACGAAGGCACTTCCCCAGGCTCTCCTTCGTAGCCATTCCAGATTCCTCAAGCTTCTGCCCCGCCCAGGCTGTGAGAGGGGGTGTTAGAGATCATAGCCTATCCGGACTGCACAGTCCAGTCGGACTGCCACGTGGCAGTTCGACTGACTGCAGTACAGTCGACTGCATTTAATGCAGCCAACCTGCTATTTCTGGCGCCTGTTTTTTGGCTATTTATAGCCGAGTTTTTCAGTCTTCAGGATACACTTTTCTGCTCGCAGATTATAGACAGGTGGCTCGCGTAGATTCCGTCTCTGTTCTCAGATTTTTGACAGGAGACAGTGCAGACTGCAGCGGACTTCGAGGTGAACAGCAGGTTGTATCGTCGAGGTGGAGACACGCAGTCCAGCGCACTGCGCCCGTGTACATATCTGCATATCTTTGTATACAGCACACTTTATACAGCAGATTTTTCATCTTCCACTGTCTCTTTCTCTCTCTTCTCTCTCTGTGTTCTCTCTCTCTCAGTCCTACGCTTCTGCACCGGTGCACTCTGACAGTAACTCCTTGCTTGGAGTGTTTTGCTATGTTCAATGTAGGTATTTATGGAAGGGTGTATCTTGGAAATAACCATGCTTGTAGCATTGATGGGATTGGCACAGTATACTTGTCTTTAGATAATGGTCAAGAGCTTGTGTTGAAAGATGTCAAATATGTGCCTGGCATTAAAAAGAGTTTACTATTTGTTGGTCAGCTTGACTTGCATGGCTACACCACACTGTTTGGTGGTGGTTTGTGGAAAGTGAAAAAGGGTTTCATGCTGATTGCAAAAGGAACCAAGAAGGGCACTTTGTATTGTTTGCACTGTAAAGCCTTGAATGGCAAGTTTCTTGCAGTTGCTGAAATTTGCAGCCACTTGGAGTTATGGCATAAGAGATTAGGCCATATGAGCCAAAAAGGACTTGATGTCCTTACCTCTCTGAAGAGGGTTGATGGAAAAGGCTCTAAACTTGATTTTTATAACGAGTGTCAGTTTGGAAAGAAAATAAAAAATTCCTTTTACTCTGATGTCTTTCGTAAGTCCAATGTCTTGGACTTAGTGCATTCTGATGCATGTAGTATGTCCGTGAAATCATTGGGTGGTGTTGCATATTTTGTCTCCTTTATTGATGATTTTTCCAAGAAGATTTGGGTGTACTTGCTGAAAAAGAAAAGTGAAGTGTTTACTGTTTTTAAAACTTTTCATGCATTTGTGACTACTCAGACAGGTAGAAAGCTGAAATGCTTGAGAACTGATAATGGGGGTGAGTTCACATCGTCTGAATTCAAGTCCTTTTGTGATTTGTATGGTGTTAAGAGGAAGCTTACAGCCCCTTACAGCCCTTCTTCAAATGGGGTGGCTGAAAGATATAATAAGACTTTATGTGAAAGAGTGTGGTGCATGCTGTCCACTACTAATCTCCCTTATGCATTTTGGGGAGAGGCTCTCAAAACTACGGCTCACATTTGCAACCGCTCTCCAAATAGGTCCTTAAATAATGGCATCCCTGAGGAGGTTTGGTCTGGTAAATCGGCCTCATATGACCATTTACGCATATTTGGCTGTGATGCTTTTGTACATGTTAGGGATGAGCTGAGGAACAAACTTGACCCAAAATCCACCAAAGATATTTTCATGGGCTATGGTGATGAGGGTGAATTTGACTACAGAGTGTGGTTACCTCAGTCCAAGAAAATTATTCGCAGCCGTAATGTTGTGTTTAACGAGGCAAAATTGCTGAAAGGCTCTTTAACCTCTAATGAAGATCTGAAAAAGGTGAAATTTTAGAGTTTGTAGCCACCCATTACTTCAGAAAATAAGCCTCAAGATGCTGTACCACAAACTGAAACTGATGATCAGCTGGTTATTTTTGAGCCAGATGATGATGGACAACAAATAGAAGCACAAGGAGGTGATGGACAGCAAGATAGGCTTACTGATTATGAAAATGAAGGTGCTGTACAGCGTGAACAGCATGCTGAAAATGGTTTACAGCTACCAATAAATGCTGAGAATAATATACCTCCAGATGTAGACCCAATTCCTGAAAATGTTGATCATTGGGTACGCAGGTCTACACGCATAAGAAGGCAACCACATAGATTTGACCCCTCCTTGCATTATGTGATGCTTACAGATGAGGGTGAGCCTCTTACATACAAAGAGGCCAAGTCATGTGAGTTCAGCAGTAAGTGGGAGCTAGCTATGCAGGAAGAGATTAAATCTCTATATGCAAATGATACTTGGGATCTTGTGACATTGCCCAAAGGAAGGAAGCCACTTCCAAACAAATGGGTGTACAAAGTCAAGACAGTTGATGGGAAACCCAAGTATAAGGCAAGGCTAGTTGCCAAGGGGTATGCACAAAAGGAAGGGATTGACTTTCAAGAGGTCTTCTCACCTGTTGTGAAGATGACCACTTTACGTGTGCTTTCTGCTCTTACTGCTGTTTTGGATTTAGAGCTGTATCAAATGGATGTAAAAACAGCTTTCTTGCATGGTGATATTGATGAGGAAATCTACATGAAATAGCCTAAGGGCTTTGTAGTTCTTGGAAAAGAGCAGATGGTATGTAAGCTAAAATGCAACTTGTATGGGCTGAAGCAAGCACCACCGTAGTGGTACAAAAAGTTTGACACTTTTATGCTATCTCATGAGTTTACACGCAGCCATGCAGATCATTGCTTGTACATGAAAAAGGATAGAGATGGCAACTCCATCATACTTGTTTTGTATGTGGATGATATGTTACTAGTTGGGAAAAGAAAGACTAGCTTGGATGCTCTCAAAAATCAGCTGAAATCAGCTTTCTCCATGAAAGATTTGGAAAATGCAGTGCATATTTTGGACATGAGGATTCGTAGAGATAGAATGCAGAAATTGCTGTTTTTATCTCAAGAAAAGTACATTGGAAAAGTACTGGACAGATTTAACATGGCTGAAGCTAAGCCTTTTAGGGTACCCTTACCTCCTTATCTCAAGCTTAGCAAAGTCAATAGCCCGAAAGATGACGTGGAAGCAAATGCTATGAAGGGAGTTCCTTATGCATCAGCTTGTGGCTCTCTTATGTATGCTATGGTTGCTACTCGTCCAGACATTGTTCATGCAGTGGGAGGAGTTAGCAGGTTTATGTCAAATCCTGGCAAAGCACATTGGGAGACTGTCAAGTGTATTCTTCGATACCTTAAGGGTACACAAAGAAAAAGTATTTCCTATGGGCAGAGTGCACTTAGTTTGCAGGGTTTTGTGATGCAGACATGGCAGGTGACTTGGACACTCGTAGGTCCACCAGTGGGTATATCTTTACAGTTGCTGGTAGGGGTGTTTCTTGGTGTTCCAGGTTGCAGAACATTGTTGCACTGAGTACCATTGAAGCTGAATACATATCAGCTACTACTGAAGCTTCTAAGGAAGCTATATGATTGAGCAGACTTGTAGATGATCTCGGCATGTCTATGGGTATTGCAATTTTGGGATGTGATAGCCAAAGTGCTGTCTATCTGGCTAAGAATGCCATGTATCATTCACGCACCAAGCATATAGATGTGCGATATCACTTCATTAGATAGATTTTGGAAGATGGTTAAATTACATTGACCAAAATTAAAACACAAGATAACCCTGCAGATGTTCTCACTAAAAGCCTAAGCAAAGCTTAGCACGAGTATTGCATTCGACTAGTGGGAGTTGGTTAGCTAGAGGTTCATATCAGACCTTTAAGTGGGAGGTTGTTGGGATAAAGGCCCGGTAATCTCCGTGTATAGTATACACACATTGTACATGAGAACGCACCCTTTACGTGCTCTAAGTATAAATACATTTTATTCTTTGTGTACCAACACATTGTTGGTACACTCTTATCGACTAGTACTTTCACCTTGCTCATATACTCTCTCCAGCAGTCACACTCACGCTCACTCCTGCTCGATCTCCCTCTCTCTCTCTCTCTTTGTCGTGCCCCCTCTTGGTCGGGATAAAGGCCCGGTAACCTCTGTGTATAGTACACACACATTGTACATGAGAACCCACTCTTTACGTGCCTTAAGTATAAATACATTTTATTTTGTGTATCAACACATTGTTGGTACACTCTTATTGATTCATACTTTCACTCTGCTCACATACTCCAGCCGTTACGCTCTCACGCTCACTCCTGCTCGACCTCCCTCTCTCTCTCTGCTGTGCCCCCTCTTGGTCCAACAGAGAGAAGCCACTAGCTCCACAACTCCATGCTGGAAGGAATGTGAAGGTCTCATCACCAAGTCGCAGCTGAACCTCCAAGGCCCCGATCTAGGCGGTCTCTAAAGATCATGGGTATTAGGAGAAGAAATGATTGCTTGAGGAAAGCCATCCCAAAAGAGTAAATGGAGGGTGATGAACTTCATGATGAGGAGGTGCCTCCCCAGAGGGTGAAGATGCAGGGGCCCCCTCTGAAGCCGAACAAGTAGAAGGCCCTTTGAGGGCAAAGAGAGTATATCCCCCTTTGAATCCCCCTTTGCAAGAGAGGCAATCTAAAAACTCATGGATCATGGACTCTGAATTATCTTATGACAAAGAAAGTGCCATTGGTTGTGCCAAAGAAGATATCTGGGATTTTGAAGATATCTAAGAACTCCTAGAGATGGCCTCTTGAACGTGAGTAGTCGAGGATGGGAAAAGGTGAGGCTCAGGTTGGGCAACAGTCACTGTCTCTAGGTGGACTGACTACAGAGCCAAAATAATAGAGGGTGTCGAACAATCATTGTCTCTTGAAGGAGTAGACTATCAAGCGAATGGTATCCAACAATAACTCTCTCTTGGGGGAGCGGACTACAAAACCATGGGGGGTTGAGGTGGCATTTTTGAAAACCTAGAAGAAGTAGAAGCAACCTTTGTAGTGCATTGGGGTGGTTGTGAGGAGGCCGTGGTACCAGTCGATCCTCCTGTGCCTCAAAAGGGCTTAGTGCACATTAGATGCATCTTATTGCCTTGAGCATAAAAATTTGAAAGCCAGTGCAAAATGAACTCGTGGCCCACAAGGGAGAGGTGGCACAACAAGTGCATGGGGGTAGACACATATACTCCGGTTGGGTAGGGAGCAAAGATCCATTGTGGCAAGCATTGGTGGGGGTGCTGGTGATGCCGGAAGAGGAGCACCCAGTGGTCTTTCCATCTATCTGTGGAGAAGGCATAACATCAGTGTCAACCTATAAGGGGAGGTTAGGTGGGAGAGGAAAAGAAGGGTATCTCTGGCTCCTGGGAATGCAACGAAATTGAAGGGGAAAATCAATAGATGATGCTGAACCCACAACTTGTCTTTGTCTTCTCTAATGAATAGGGTCTTTAGCTCTCTGAGCTCCTATGCTTTGATAACATATCAAAAATAATAGGTATGCTTTGATACCATATCAAAATAAGCAACAATGCAAAGAGATAGTAGGGTTTGCAAGGAGTAACACAAAGTGTGTATGGCAAACATTGAGAAAGAAGAGAAACTTAGAAACACAAGAACACGGTGATGATGCATTGAATAATTCTATGAGAAGAAAAATTAATACAGTGGAGCCAAAGCTTAGAATATAACTGCATTGTCGCGTCTGAATCAAGCGGCAACGGCAACACCTATGGGAAATCTGCACCGTGAAGGGAGCGAAACACAGTCCTTTGGGTAGTGGGCTATCGAAGTAATCAACTGGAAGGTGAAGGACAATTGTTGAAGGAGCGAACCGCAGTCCTCGCCAGGGAGTGACCTGAGCAGCAAAACGCAAATCCTAGAGTGTCGGAGCTATTGAACGTAGGGAGATGTAAAAAATAACAGGTATACTTTGATACCATGTCAAAAAAATAACAGGTATGCTTTGATACTATGTCAAAAAAACACAAGTATGCTTTGATATCATGTCAAAATAAGCGATGATGTAGAGAGACAATAGGGTTTATAGGGAGTAACATAGTGTGTATACAGCAAACACTAAGAGAGAAGAGAAACACAGAAATACAATAAGAACACGGTGATGATGCACTGAATCATGCTATGAGAAGAAAAGCTGATACATCGGACCCGAAGCTCAAAAGATAATTGCACTGTCCTATCTGAATCAGGCGGCAACACCTATGGGGAATCTGCGTAGAAACCTAGAAGCAGTAGAAGAAACCTCCGTAGCGCATTGTAGCGGTTACGAGGAGGCCGTGGTACTGGTTGATCCTCCTGGGGCTTGAAATGGCTTAGTGCACATTGGATGCATCTTATTGCCTTGAGCATAAAAATTTGAAAGTTGGTGCAGAGTAAACTCTATGGCCCAAAAGGGAGAGATGGCACAGTAAGTGCTTGGGGGTAGAGACATATACTCCGACGGAGTAGGGAGCAAAGGTCCATATCGGCAAGCATCGGTGGAGATTTTGGTGATTCTAGAAGAGGAGCACCCAGTGGTCTATCCATCTGCTCGAGGCTTGGAGAGAAGTCATAGCACTGGAGTGTCAACTTGTAAAAGGGGGGTGGGTGGGAGAGAAAGAGAAACATATCTCTGTCTCTTGGTGATGCAGTGGAAATGAAGGGGGAAATTAGTAGATGATGTTGAACTCGCAACCTATCTTTGCCTTCTCTGATGAATAGGGTCTTTATCTCTCTGAGCTCCTATACTATGATACCGTGTCAAAAATAACAGGTATGCTTTGATACCATGTCAAAATAATAATAGGTATGCTCTGATACCATATCAAAATAAGCGATGATGCAGAGAAACAGTAGGGTTTGCAGGGAGTAACACAGAGTGTGTATGCCAAACACGGAGAGAGAAGAGAAACTCTGAAACACAAGAACACTAAATCAAGCTATGAGAAGAAAAGCTGATATAGCGGAGCCGAAGCTCAGAGATAACTCCACTGTTCTATTTGAATCAGGTGATAGCACCTGTGGGGAATCTGCACAGTGAAGGGAGCGAAACGCAGTCCTGCAGATAGTGGGCTATTCAAGTAATCACTCAAAGGTGAAGGGTAGCTATCAAGGGAGCGAACCGTAGTCCTTTGATGCCGTCGGAGATATGGAAGATGATCACCAACTGTCGAGGGAGCGATCCGTAGTCCTTTGATGCTGAGGAGTGATTTGGGTACCAAAATGCAAATTTCAAAGTGTTGGAGCTATCAAACGCAAGGAGAGTAGCCGTGATGTTGACACCAGGTGGATAATGATGATACCAGATGATGGAAGATGAGCGAGGCTGCAAAAATGCAGGTTCTAGTAGTCTTTGTGAGAGACAAGTGACTCCAGGTGATGGAGGAGGAGTAAGGCTGCAAAAACGCATGTCCAGTAGCCCTTGTGATAGACAAGTGACGCTAAGTGATGGAGGAGGAGCTAATGGAGATCTTCTCATTGCTTGGCATCATCATCTCCAGCTTAGCATCAGCATCCTAGCCTCTTGTGACAGTCTCCATCTCCGAGCGTTAGTGATTTCATCACTCGTCTATCATAGGAGTTGCTAGGACTTGCGTTTTTGCAGCGTGGCTTCTCCTCCATCACAAGGTATCACTTGTGTATTACAAGGGTTGCTGGGACCTGCATGAAGGTGGAGCCTGATGGAGAAGGGTGCTGATGCCAAGCAGATGATGGTGATGCGAGGTAGAAGATGCTCCAGATGCAAGGCATGATGCTAGAACAAGGCGTTTGAACTAGAAGAGGAAGGGTGAAGGCAACCACGAGCCATGAATCACAATGTCCTCTTGAAGGGGTGTGAGGGTAGTGGAAGGGGCTGGTGAGAGAACAGAAGGGTGTTTAATGACGGAGGAAGAGGGGTAAAGAATGACTGAAGAGTGGTAGAAGTGGTGAATGAATGAAGTGATTGCCTATTTATAGACATAAGCTATCTAGGGTGGCACACCATTGTGTGGGTGCCCATTGAAAAAGTGGTCAAAATGTGGACACCAAGTTCCAACCCTTTTTGGGGCTATCAATATGAAACCCTAAATGAATTGTGTAAACTGAAGAAGTGGTTTCTCAATAGGAGAGTAGCCCATATGCTAACATCAGGTGGATAATGATGATGCTAGATGATGGAGGATGAGTTGGGTTGCAGAAACACGGGTCCCTGCAACCTCTGTGTGACAGATGGGTGACGCTAGGTGATGAATGAGAAACTAGGCTGCAAAAACACAGGTCATAGCAGCCCTTGTGACAAATGAGTGACGTGAGGTGATGGAAGAGGAGCTAGGTTGCAAAAACGTAGGTCTTAGCAACCCTTGTGATAGATGAATGATGAAAAATCATTGATGCTTGGTGATGGAGACTATTGCTAGAGGCTAGGATGCTGATGCCAAGTTGGAGATGATGATGTTAGGCAAGGAGAAGGCCTCCACACTGAAAAATGCAGGTGAAGGTGGAGTCTAAAGGAGAAGGGTGCTGATGCCAAGTAGGCGATGGTGACGCCAAGTGGAAGATGCTCCAAATGCAAGGCCTGATGAAGGAATAGGGCACTTGAAGCAAAAGAGGAAGGATGAAGGTAGCCATGAGCCATGAACTGCAATGTGCTCCTTAAGGGGTGTGAGGGCAGTGGAAGGGGCTGGTGAGAGAAGGGAAGTGGTGGTGGTGACTGAAGAAGGTTGTGAAGAATGATTGAAGAGAGTGGTGAAGAATGAATGAAGTGATTGCCTATTTATAGGCATAAGTTGTCTAGGGTGGCACACCATTGTGTGGGAACCCATTGAAAAAGTGGCCAAAATGTGCACACCAGTCCTTTTTGGGGTTGTCAATGTGAAACCCTAAATGAAGTGTGTGAATTGTGGTTTCTCAACATGGGTGTACTCAAGTGAATGGATCGAAATGTAATGAATTGCGTTGGTACTAATGTCCACAATGATATGTTAAAATGTATAAAAGATCTTCAAATAGAAAACCCTATGACAAATTGTACTGTGTCCTATGAAACCATAGCCCTATTTATGCTAGGTATACTATCTTAACTATCCTAAGTGATAGGCAGTGGTGCTAGAAACCCCAAACCAAGGGACAAAGGGCATCAATGGGTAGCCCATGAGATGGCCAACAATATACAATTTCTTACTAGGGTGAAACTTTCACATTGATTGAAACTTGCACTTCAACCTTGGAAATACACATTTTCCAAGTTTCTTTCACTTTGTCCTTGAGCTACATAGCTCTTGACAGCTCCTTTGGTCCCGCCTTTGAGCCACACAACTCTTAACAATGGTTAATGTCCAGTGCATTGGTGCCAATGTCCACAATGATATGCTAAAATGTATAAAAGATCTTCAAACAGAAAACCCTAAGACAAATTGTACTAAGTGTCCTATGAAACCATAGCCCTATTTGTGCTAGGTATACTATCTTAGCTATCCTAAGTGATAGATAGTGTAGCTAGGAACCCCCAACCAAGGGACAAAGGGCATCAATGGGTAGCCCATTAGATGGCCAACAATTACAATTTTTTACTAGGGTGAAACTTTCACATTAATTGAAAATTGCACTTCAACCTTGGAAACACACATTTTCCATGTTCCTTTCACTTTGTCCTTGAGCTACACAGCTCTTGATAGCTCCTTTGGTCCCGCCTTTGAGCCACACAACTCTTAACAATGTCTAGTGTTCATTGACCATGCATCTAGGCATCATGCTCAAGAGCTTGGGGTTCTAGGTTTAGCATTTTTAATTAAAGATATTGAAGTATAACTTTTAAAAGTTTAAGTTCTTTCACATTCTTGGTAGTATAGATTTGGAAGTTCAAGTGTGAGTATGTGTTTCATTTTGACGGCTCATCTATATTTGAATGAAGAAAGAGGTGGTATGTTGAAAAATAGGGGGTAGGCCATTAGGTCCATATGCCAGAAATTACTGTTTTTGCAGGTTACACATGGTACTATGCAAAGAACATTGTCAAACTAGTAAGTATCATTTTATGGAATTTCGTGTGGCATAAAATTTTAATTTGATCTCTAGTTATTTGAGAAAAAAGGGATATGTCTGAATTTAAGATAGCACTTATGTCACATGTCCTAATCACAATACGTGGTCATAAATATTGTTAAAAATGCATGTGAGTGAGATTAATGTCATCTTTGGCATTTTGAGAGTTTTTGTGCTTATTAAATAATTCGTCCTCACATTTGAACATTCAAGGTCTCAAAATAAGGCTAAGATCATGTATAACAACGAGTGAAGTAGAAGTCAGACTTTCTACTGCTATAGTTGTTTGTTAGTAATCGTGCTTGGATGCTTTATTTTTTGTCCACCATAGTTTAATGAGCCCTAGATCACCATGCTTTCCAACACTTAAAATCCAACATGATGTGAAACTTATAGTGTCTGTACTTCATATCTAATTGTTTTCTTGGTGAGGAGCTTCAATAGATAACACTTTTTCCACTTTATGTTCCAGTTGTGCCAGTTTTATTTGCACATAGTTTGACGCCTTCAAGGGGGATGCAAGCTATCCTTCTAGAGGATCCTGTGTGTTCCGAGAAGCCAACACAAGTTGTAAGTCCGCCGACTGATTATGAGGTTGCTCTTGCACTGAGAGTTTTAGAGGGGTGCTGCCTTCTTGATATAGGGAGCAGGTTTATTGCATCTCAACACATGGCTGTAAAGGTAATATTGCTGTCTTTTTCCTCATTTGGTGTCTAAATATACTCTCCTTTTCATGTTGTTGAGTAGTACATTTTCCTCATTGTAGTAGTGGCAATGATGGAAGAGGTACTTTTATTAATGACAATAATTAGATAGCAAGTACCACAATGCAATCTTGGCCAAGAAACTATGAAAGATTTATACTACTTAGCCGCTAAAGCAAAAATGCATTTTGGATCTTGTGCCTAGAACATCATACATGTAGATGCTGCTATAAAATTCATAGGCTCTCATGCAGACATACCAATGTGCACATGCAACCAACAATGAGCATTCACCTATATTGGATTTCTTGGGCCTCTAATAACCCTCACTTCGGAATTTGAATTGATAATTTTGAAAGTTATATCCATATTTATGTATATCTATTGAAACTCTTCCATTAGATCATAATATGCCATGATGATCCCACATTATCACAATCAATTTCACTATGGTCTCATTATCCATCAAGTGCCATGGTGATTTCACATTGCCTTGTTCAATTTCTGTATGGGTCTTAAAGAACTTGCTTGGTGCATCAGTTTGTAATAAACGGTTTATACATTCTTGTCTTTTTTGTGTCTTCTCTGTTACTTGAGTTGTCATCTCCCATTCGGTTCTTAAATATGCGAGGATGATTGCCCACTTCCATTTTCTCTATGATCTCATAAAATTGTGTTGGAGAGTCTAAACAGAAGCACCTTAGTTGGAAGCACTGCGTCAAAGAAGCAATTGCTGTGGCAGCATCACAAGACGTCTAAAGCTTGGCAAGGGAAGACAGTAGTTGATAGCATTCCCCCAAGATTGTGCTCTTGTCTCATCTCTTCTCTCTCTTACCCTCTTCTATTTGTTTCTCTGCACATTTGGATCCTTCAACTGGTATCAGAGCCGTGGTTTCACATCGATCCAATTGACGCTGATAGAGAGCACTCTCAATGGTGCAGCAACAGCAGGAGTTTTCAGTAGTAAGTGAGCTGCTGTCCACTGTTGTCTGCAGTAGGGAAGAGCAAATTATTGCTGCCACTTTCGGTGACTAGGAGCAGTAATATTGCTGCAATTTCTCAACAACAGAGGCAGCAGATAACATTCTGGAAGTAGGCTAGAGTAGTAGCTGCTAGCAGCAGACCAGCAGGTGGTAAGCAGTTCTGGGTAACAGGCGATGCATTTGCAGGCAGAAAGTGCCGCAAACAACTATTGATAGGTGATGTTTTGCAGTGTTGGGTGTAAAGACCCTTTGTTATGCTTCCTGTGTATATATTTACTTGTACATGTGAATGCACCCTTATGAGTGTAAGTGTATCGTACCCTAAGGATAAATACATTCTTTTATTCTTTGTGTGTACCACACTGGTACACACCCTACTCACGTTTGTGCTCTCTCTGCACTCTCTACTGTTGTACACACAGCACTCCTGCTGGGCACACCCCCTTCAAAGCGGTATCAGAGCTTTGGTCAAGGCATTTGTGCGAGTCAGATTAGCTCATTTGGCGCAAGAAAATCATCAGGTTGTCACTTTCTGGGTCACGTGTGTGCCGGACTGTCAATCGACAGGCCATAAACCCTAAATTTGGTACAGGTGTATGTCGCTTTTGCTCAGGCAGGTAGGTGCAAGTCGTTTTCTGCTCAGGCAGGCAGTCGCAAAGTCATTTTTACTCAGATGGACAGTCTGAAACCCTAAAATCAGACAGAAGAAAGCTGGCAGTACCTTCTGGAATAGTGCGATAGCTGTCAGGCCCTCCTGTGGTGACACGGCATTCCTGCTGTGAGTTCTGGACTGACATTCATTAAATCTGGAGCAATCTCTGGACACTACAGCAGTTAGCCCTTATGGGATTTTCTCTGATTTTGCACAGTGAATGCTTGTGCAGTGACATTTGACCCGAAACTTGCAGAGATTGTACACATTGGCTTTGGAACATTTGGGGCTTTTCATGTATCGGTGAAATTTTGCTCAGCTGAGTTGAATTTGCTGACATTGGTGCACATCTAGACCTGAGAAATTTGGGGCTTTTGCAGAATTTGTTAAATTTCTGCAACATTTGCCCTTGTTTGGCACTTGGGAACCTGTATTAATACAATTGGGACAGATTTGTCGGAGAAATTTTGGGACTGTTCACATCGGTGATGTATTTTGCGCTGATTCATGCTTTGGCAATAAAATAACAGCAGATTCATTGTTGAGTGGGAGAAATTCTTACTTGGGATGTATCAAATGTTGTCAAAAGGCAGCTTCCTTTAGTACATGTATTACTGAATGCTCATTGTGCAGTGAAACAGTGGTATATACAGCACTTGGGTTGTTGCATATGGGCATCATGGTGATGTATTATTGAAGTGGGAGTTGTCTTTTATGTATACATATCACATTTTGTGCCTGTATATGCTGTATTTGGACTGAAATTGCAGCAAATTATTTGCTTCTTGAGCACCTTTGTAAGTGCATTTTGTGTACTTGTTATATTCACAACCTTGCTATTGGCTGACAGCATTCAACCCTTCATTGCAGAAATTATTGTTGAAAATGGCTGACAGTGCATCCACTTTTGACAGAGAGTCTTTTCGAGATTCGGAAATTTCATGGCAACGGCTTCGATCTTTGAAAAGATCATATGCAGGGTATCCTCTCTTTATGAAGGATTGTGATAATGCTTTGGAACAAGAAAAAATTGTTGCTTTGTTAGATGAGGAATAAGCTAAGATGAATAAGAAGGCCATTGCTTACATCATAATGGCAGACCTCACAGAGGATAACTTGGTTGGTATTAAGAAACTCTCCAGTGCACGTGAAGTTTGGGTGAAACTCAAAGCTTCATATGAGAATACGACTCTTGTCAATCAGGTCTGTCTCATGCGGAAGTTGGCTAACTTGGAGCTTGATGAGTCCAAGCCCACCTCAGAGCATTTGAATGCATTTACTGGGATTTTGAGTCAATTTACAGGATGTAGACTTGTCGCCTTTTGATCCCAAGTTGAAGGCTATCTTCTTGCTCATGACTTTATCAGATTCATGGGAAGCATTGGTTGTCTCTTTGAGCAACAACCCCGACTGGAATTTTGATGGTGTGTGTGGTTCTATTCTCAATGATGAGATTAGATGCAAGACAAGTGGGGGCAAGAGAGTGAATCAGCCTATAATGTAAGAGGAAGAACCGAAAAAAAGTCAAATATTGCAAATAAACACAAAAATCGCAGCAAAAGCAAGGAAAAACAGCAAGATGTCACATGCTACCAGCGTGGATGCAAAGGGCATAAAAAGCTTGATTGCAGGTATTTTAAAAAGGAACAAGAACACAAAAAGTAGATAAATCCAAAAGGAAAAAAGAATGAGAAAGATAACAGCTCTATTCCTATAGAAATAGAGAAGGTAAATGTGGTATCTATGGTTGTCATTGAAGAGATTGAAGAAAATGAAGATACTGCAGATTTGGTGGTTGTATCTTCAGATTCACATGCTATGACAATAGAAGACATGTATATCACTTAAAAGGATGTGATAGATGCCTTGTTCTTTGCTCATGATGGCTTGTTACAATCGTGGATTACTAACAATGGTGCTTCATTTCATGTAACTCCGTCTTTGGAGTGTTTCTCTTCTTATGCAGTAGGTCACCTTGGGAAAGTATACCTAGGGAATAACTATGCATGTGACATAGAGGGAGTTGACACCATACACCTAGCTCTTGAAAATGGCCAGGAATTGATTCTTCATGATGTTAGGTATGTACCTGGCATCAAGAAGAGTTTACTTTTAATTGGGCAATTAGGCAAGAGGGGTGACTTTACTATTTTTGGTGGTGAAATGTGGAAGATGTAGAAATGATCCATGCTTGTCACTAGAGGCAGTAAAAAAGGAACTTTGTATCTGCATTGCAAGGCACTTCCTTGAAAGTTTGTTGCAGTTGCAGAAGTGCAGTCACACATGGAGCTATGGCACAAGTGTCTTGGACACATGAACTAAAAGGGTTTGCATGCACTCTCTTCACTTGGAAGAGTTGGTGTGAAAGATTCAAAGCTTGACTTTTGTGATGATTGTATTTTGGTAAAACATATAAAGAGTTCATACTCTCATGGAGTCTCTAGAAAGGTATGCATTTTGGATTCAGTCCATTTTCATGTATGTACTAAACCTCATAGTGGTTTTTGTTATTTCGTGTCTTTTATTGATGACCACTCTAGAAAGCTATGGGTTTACTTGCTTAAGTAGAAAAGTGAGACATTGGACGTTTTTAAAAAGTTTTGTGTGTTTGTTAGCACTCAAAAGGGTTTAAAACCAAAGTGCATAAGAACAGATAATGGGGGAGAGTGTATATAAAAAGAATTCAATTAGTTTTGTGATGTAAACAAGATCAAACGGAAGCTCATTGCCGCTTATAATCCATTATCTAATGGCATGGTTGAGTAGATGAATCACACTTTGTGTAAGAAGATTCGGTGCATATTGTCCATAACTAATTCCTGGCGATTGTTATGGGGGAAGGTACTTAAAACCATAGTGCATATTTGCAACCGATCTCCATATCGTGTACTTGATGGTGGCATCCCTGAAGAGGTTTGGTTTGGCAAACCTGCTTCATATGACCACTCACGGGTCTTTGATTGTGAATGCTATGTACATGTACCTATTGATAGTAGAACCAAACTTCACCTGAAATCCATTAGAAGCATCTTCATGGATTATGGAGATGAAGGTGAAATGGGTTAAAGAGTTTGGATTTCAAGCATGAAAAGGTAATTTGCAGCCAAGATGCAGTATTTAATGAATCAAAGCTGCTGAAAAATGCCACATCTAGTGACTTAGATAAGAAGAAAGTGAAATTTCAGCACGATCAACCACTTGAACAGCCATCAGCCATTGAAAATTGAGCCCCATTTGATACTGGTTTTGATGATCAGTGTGTCATTATTGAGCCAAATGAAAATAGGAAGCAAAGGGATGTTGAAAATCAGCTTGGGCAGCATAATCAGTATACAGTAGCCTGAAAATGTAGTTTAGCAGCCAAATAATGAGGTTGTTGACATTCCTTTGGATGTAGACCCATTGCCCGAGAATACAGATCATTGGGTGAGGTCTACATCTATCAGAAGACCTATAGGTTTCCTCTTTGGACCGCATTTTACTCATAGATGAGGGTGAGCCTCTCATATACAAAGAGACACAATCTTGTGAGTTAAAGAAAAAGTGGGAGCTAGCTATGCAAGAAGAAGTAAAATCTTTGTATCAGAATGATACTTGGGATTTGGTCCCATTGCCCAAAGATAGGAAAGCCATTTCTAACAAATGGGTCTATAAGATCAAGTGTATAGATGGCAAATCCAAATACAAAGCCAGGCTTGTGGCTAAGGGTTATACATAGGAAGAGGAGATTGACTTTCAGGAAGTGTTTTCACCTGTTGTCAAGATGACCACTCTGTGTGTATTGTTTGCCATTGTAGCATCTATGAATTTGGAGCTTGATCGGATGGATGTTAGAATTATATTTTTGCATGGTGATTTAGAAGAAGAGCTGTACATGAAGCAGCTAGAAGGCTTTGTTATACTAGGAAATGAGCATTTGGTGTGTAGGCTTAAGAGAAGCTTGTATGGTCTAAAGTAGGCTCCTAGATGGTGTTATAAGAAATTTGATGCTTTCATGTTCTCACATGGGTTGAAGAGAAGCAATGCGGATTACTACTTATATACAAAGAAGGTTGATGATGGAAGCCTTATTATTCTTGTTCTTTATGTGGATGATATGCTTATTTTTAGTAAGCATAAGAGCTAGATTAATGCATTGAAAAGACAGTTGAATTGAGCCTTCTCCATGAAGGATTTGGGTGCAGTTGAATACATTTTGGGCATGCGTGTAATGAGAGATAGAGAGCAGCAGCTCTTATTTCTCTCACAAGAAAAGTACATCAACATAGTAATTTATAGGTTTTCTATGGTTGTTGTTAAGCCTCTTGGTGTGCAATTACCACCGTACACGAAGCTTAGCAAAGTAGATTGCCCAAAAGATGATAAGGCAGCCAATACTATGAGGGTATTCCCTATGCTTCAGCTTGTGGGTCACTTATGTATGCTACGGTTGCCACTAGACTTGATATTGCTCATGTAGTAGGAGTTGTGAGTATGCTATACCCCAAGATGTGGATTAGCATGCATCTCATGCAATACAGTGATTCTCTGGTGTATTGACAGTGTGAGCAGCCATTGATAGTGACATTTTGGCTCAGCTTAATGACTGTTTTGATGGTAGTTTTACGCTGAAATTGTGTAGAGATTCTGTGGGCAAGGTGCCAAGTGCTGACTAGATATCTCTCTTGCATTGAGATTGTCAGCCTCTACTAAATTAATTTTTGGAAGTGCCATTATGGCTTCATCATCAATGAATGAACCTATAAGCTTTATGTGATGAACTTTGCATATTGGAAGGAGCAGATACATAATGTCTTGGTGCAAAAAAAGTAGATAAACCCATCCATCTGAAGGGCATAAACCTTGCAACTATGGATGGAGATGGTTGGTTGGAGCTAGATGATCTCGCCAAGTCCAAGATCATGCTTACCTTGTCAAAGTCATTTTTACGTCATGTCAAGGATACAAGTGGTGGTGCTTATGAAGTATGGAAGAAGCTATGTGATCTCTACAACCAACATTTCTTCTTGGAGAGGGTGGTAATTCCTTGATTAAGCACTTAATTACAGCAATTAGCAAATACACATAAATTGAAGTGCACAATTTACCTTGATAATCTTGGACAATAGACACCCAGTTGGCCCCAAAATTGGCGCTCCTTTTGGTATTTCTTTAACTTAAATTGCTAATGGATTGAATACAAGTTGAGATTCCATAATCTCCTTTGATGATCCAAAAGCTCCTTGCTATACATACAATCAGTAAGCAATTTGGGCTAATTGCCCCTTGATTTTCACCTAGGAATTACACAAATTGAGCCACGAACTGGCCAAATATTGCCCCAATTCACAATGGATGGCATGGCATCTGAAATCCTTGTCAATTCCATGAATTTCAAGTGCTGATTTTAGTGTATGATGCCTTCTCTTGTTGGCACTAATTTTTTCTGAAAATTTAGATTCTACAGTAGAGATCTCTCTGTTGTCTACCAAATTTGACTGAGATCTGCTCAAAATGGCTGAGAAATGTCAAGCTCTCGTAAGAATGGATTGGAGAAGATGAGAGAAAGCCAAGATGAGAGAAGTTTGATTTTCTTCTCAAGAAAACCCTAAATTCTGCTTACTGCCTGCTCGAGTGTGCATTTAATGTAGTCATCAACTGCCAGACACCTTCAAAATGCTGTCACTTGATTAGCAATGCTATTGCTAGCCCCTAGAAGGTGACTTCCTATTGTCACTTGCCTGTTGAGGCCCCCAGATGGTTGTCTTTTGTAGCAAATTGCTGTTCTCTGATTATATGCTTCCATCCTTGAGCATGAGTTAAGTAGGTGGGCAGAGGTGTGGGGTCTTAGAGCATAGGGATAGGCTGGCTTTAGGAGAGGCTTCTCCACATTGGATCACATCCTCACACTTAGAGCGATCATTGAGGAGGGAAGGGGCCATGGCCGACGGACCTACTGCTGCTTTGTGGACATCCGCAAAGCCTTTGACACAGTACCGAGAGACAGGCTGATACATAGATTGCATGACATGGGAGTACCGAAAGAGCTCAGTTGGGGTATTTTGGCACTGTATGAGAGAGTTGTGGGCAGAGTCGGGACACCTGAGGGCCTTTCGGCATATATTTACTCCACCATTGGGGTGAAGCAGGGATGTCTCCTCTCTCCGATATTATTTGGCCTGTACATTGATGGGATTGTTGATTATATTTCACATGAAGGAGAATGAGGAGCTCCACTAGCTAGCACTTGGATACCTCTCCTATTGTATGCAGATGACATTGTATTCATAGTTGACTTTTCAGAGAGTCTACAGAGACACTTAGATGCATTACACTTCTATACTTTGGACAGTGGGCTTTCAGTGAACCTTGATAAAACCAAGGTGATGGTATTTAATACTACACCACAGTGGGCCAAGAGATCAGCATCTAAATTCACATATGGATCTGAGGAGTTGGAGTATGTGGATTTTTATACATACTTGGGAGTCTTATTCACAGGGCCCACCTTTTCTATACGAGAGGCAACAGACACTAGACTGACTTGTGGATACATAGCACTAGGTGGTTTGGAGAGGATGTGCTCACAGGTGCAATTCCAAGAACCCCGCGCCAAGCTATGGCTCTTCGATACACTAGTCACATCCACACTACTTTATGGAGTAGAGATATGGGGGCCCAGTCTCGACCATGGTAGCAGATCAGGGCGTACTTATGATGGATGGAGGTCGATGGAGAAACCCCTAGTGTCCATGAAATCCACGATGATCAGATGTAAGGCCTCAGTGCCACATGAGATCATCAGAGCCGAGCTAGCAGCTACACCGATTGTGATAGAGGCCCTCAGCCGATCGGTTGCATACATACATAGTCTATGAGACTTACCTAGACACATGTATGCACGGTTGGCCCTTGAGTCCTCTAGGCAGCTTGCCAGAGAGGATGATACTTCATGTTGGTATGCACAGATGTCGGCCTGGTTTGAGTTGCATCGCTTTAGAATGGACAAGTTATCCCCCTTCCAGTACTCCCTTGATGCACTATCTGTTGATCTGAGCAGGTTAGAGATTTACAAGATCATCAGGATGGATCTTTCCCAGTTGGATATCATGCGGACATGGTTGATACCAGGGCAAGAGCTAGGGACAAAGATGGCTTTCTACCACGGGCATTTCCTTCATACTGCAGATGATGGATTTGTTGCTCGCCTGAGATACATGGACACCCACCTTTCCCATGGGATCAGATGTACTATTGGCCAGTTGCGCATCTCCTCACATCAGCTAGAGATTGAGACTGGTAGATATAGATCCATCCCATCAGAGGAGCGCATATGCCAGATATGCCAATTAGAGCCAGAGACAGAGGAGCTTTATATCTGCCGCTGCCCAGCGAATTATGAGGTCTGTGGTCGTTTCCACTCTCTCTTTAGAGACGGATTTGGACCACTATCCAGAATCATGGATTTTACCGATTAGCGACGCCTTGGCCTCTTTCTTCTTGAGATACGACGGCTTCGTGACATGCACCTCAAGAGTAGAGTTGCTCCAGGATACCGAGACCCTCCATAGAGGCAACTCATATAGACTTCTTTGCAAAGGAGACTTAGAAGACTTCATTACAGTTACAATCACAGTCCACACGAGAGTCTCTCTCACCGCCACAGTCCACACACAGACAAGGAGTACTGATTGATTGAGCCGTTCATCAGCTTAGCCGATCCAAACATCCTAGGCCTCAACACAGACACTAACGACACCTTCATAGGTAGATACAGGGGGTTATTGCTTGGGCTAGAGCTAGGCTCTCCATACACACATGAGATTGTACCATTTGGAGCTCATTGTTACTAGATAGAGCTCTATGTTTTACACATAGCCATAGTTAGTTTCTTTTCTTATTTTGCTTTGTGCTACATATTTTGCCTAGACAATTGTACAATCATACACATGATTGCAACTCATGGTCTCATAGGTCATTTTGGTCTTTTGTAGACGTTTATATATCATTTCATTTCTCTCTCTCTCTCTCTCCTACCCAAGTTGTAAACTAATTGAATGGTTGAGACCCACGAGCCCCCAAAAACACTTTCTTAGTTGGCACATGCATTTTGGCCAAGTGGCAGCCTTCTAAACCCACTTTTTAGCATTATCTAGTCATTTAATTAATTTTTAGAATTAAATAATCTTGAAAATTAATTTTAGCCTTTTCGACCTTGCCCAAAATTAAATATGCCCATCCATAATTAAATTGGCTAGGCCCTATTGTTACTAGCAACACTTATTGGCCAAATAACTATCCTAGGGTCAAAATTGATACCAATTGACCCCCAAAGCCTAGTTGGCATAACTTATCACAACTTTTTCCTTTGACATCCACTGCATCCTTGGGGTCCTTGGCTTATTACCATGAAATAACTGCACATGTGCATCACGTGCTAAACAACCTTGCATATTTGACTAATAACTTAATTAAATGTTATGAGCAAGATTAAAGCATCTCAAAATTTCACATCCCCATGACAGACCTTTCCCTTGAAATCCTTGCAATCGCCCTCGATTGCATTGCATTGTGCTAAAGGAAAAGTATATTGCACTGGAATTTCCATAAAGTATCACACTCATAACATTGTGCACTGTCGTCCAACCATGCTACATGCCCCAAACCTGTTGAAAATTTTCAGCCATCATATACATAACATAAAACTGAAAATCAATTCAATGTTGTTGCTAGAAACTCATTGAATGCATCCATAACTCATGTTTCTCAAGTGTTTTGACTATCAACCATAGAAAAGCATCAATTTAGCATAAACCATGGCTGAACTATCAATGGCATTTACTAAGATGTTGTTGTCCATGGAACCGGCTGTAAACCATTGAAAACTGAGCATAATTTGATCATAAACTGAATACTTGTTGATCTGAGAACTGATCACAAGCTACTACAAATGTAACCCAAAACTAATCACAAACTCATTTGTGAAAAGTGACCAATAATCAATGCAAAAACTGATCCCAAAAGTGACCATAAATTTCTTAAACTGATTAAAAACTAAGCTGATCAGAACTTTTGTCTCAAAATTGAGGCAAAATTCATGCCAAATTAATCATAAGTTGATACAAAAGTATAGTTTCAGTGCCTGTGTGAAACTCATACCCATTTGCATACATCACAAAGTGACTAATACACTAAGTAGTGACCTCATGGCAAACATATTGTCAGCATAGTACCTTGGATTCATGCTGAATCTATCCGAGATCCACTGTATATGAGAGCAGTCCATAACTGGAGGAGTGGAAGTGTTATCTCCCTCTTGAGCACCAGACAATACTTCGGACCCTTAGTCTGCTTCTAACTAAGCTCGAACTAAAATTCAGCTCTAACTGAAAGGTGTCTAGGTAAAGTTGCAACAAGTGAGGATGGTCTTCCAAGTCATCTTCTTCCATCCATTTGGCATCTATTGGTGAATAATTTTAAAATTTCACCAAGTATCTCTTGGAAACTTTTCCTTTAACCTTTATTACCTTATGTGTCAAAATCTGCTCGGGTATCAAAATCTTATCCAGCTCCTTAATCTTAGGCTGAATTTCGGTAGACATATCCTGTGGCATTGAAGTGACGGGGAGTGCGAAGATCGAGACACTCAGTCCTTGCTAGCAACAGAGAGAGTGAGAGTGAGAAAATGTAGAGTAATCAGGAGAGTGAACACGATTTTTGGGTACAATGACGAGTGTACCACTTTAGGTTTTTAGATAGATATATGTATGAAAGTACAAGTGCTAAGGGTGTATTCACACCCGAGCACATTTAAAAGGCACGTGGGCCTTTATTCCCAACAACCTCCCACCTAAAGGCAATGTGCCTTAAGAGGAGAAAAGAATCAGCTAAGTCTAGGCATGTACAAAGTTGAAATATATATATCTATCCAACTTCCATTTTTTGTCGGCAATGAGCAAACCGCTCTGCTGGAAGACCCTTTGTGAGAAGGTCTGCAGGATTATCATCTGTATGCACTTTGACAATCTCAATGCTCTTGCTGTCAAGTACATCTCTAATGAAGTGGTATTTCACCTGTATGTGCTTTGTATTCGCATGAAAGACGAGATTGCGTGCTAGCATGATAGCACTCTGTCTATCACAATGGAGAACATGTAACTCTGTAATGCCAAGCTCTCCCACCAGACGTAAAAGCCATAAAGCCTCCTTGCATGCCTTAGTGGTAGCCACATACTTTGCCTTTGTAGTAGACAATGCAACGCACTTTTGTAGCCTAGAGATCCAAGAGTCTGCTCCTCCCGTGAAAGTAAACACATACCCGAAAGTGGACTTTTTGGACTCCGCATGACCAGCATAGTCTGCATCCGTAAAGCTAACGACAGATGCCTTCTGCTCTCCAAAGCAAATACACAACTTCTATGTGCCTTTGAGGTATCTCATAATATATTTCACTGCTTCCCAATGCTTTTTATCGGGGTTTGCCATGTATCTGCTAACCACTCCCATTGCAAAGGCAATGTTAGGACGTGTAGCAACCATAGCATACATCAAACTGCTAACAGCTGAAGCATATGGTATCTTGGCCATTTTAGCCTTCTCATCATCAGATGTAGGGCTGTCCTCTGTACTGAGTTTCACATATGGAAGCAATGGAATCCCAATTGTTTTTCCCCCCTCCATATTGAAACATTGCAAAACCTTCGAGATATACTCCTGTTAAGATAGATAGAGTAATCCTTTTGACCTATCTCGGAGTATTTGCATGCCAAGAATGTTATTTGTATCACCAAGATCCTTCATGTCAAAGCTGCCATGAAGACTTTGCTTCAGTAAGTCCAAGGCATGAGTATCCCTGCCAGCAATCAGCATGTCATCTGCTGCCTTTTTGGTGTACAAGCAGTGATCCACTTGACTTCTATGAAAACCTTGAGATTGCATGAATGTATCAAACTTATGATACCATGCTCTTGGTGCTTGTTTCAGGCCATACAAACTCCCTTTGAGTTTACATACCATTTTCTCTTTCCCTTTTTCAACAAACCCTGCGGGTTATTGCGTATATATGTTTTCATGTAGATCACCATGTAAGAATGCAGTCTTTATATCCATCTGTATGAGCTCCATATCTTTAGCTGCAACCAAGCCGAAAATGGTTCTCAAGGTAGTCTTCTTGACTATAGGAGAGAAGATCTCATCAAAGTCAATTCCATGTTTCTGCTTGTACCCTTCTGCAACCAATCTTGCTTTGTACTTTGGTGAGGAACTAGAAGCGACCTTCATCTTGTAAACCCATTTGCATGGAAGTGTTTTCTGCCCTTAAGGCAATTGCACCAAGTCCCAAGTACCATTTTTTTCAAGAGATTCCATTTCTGACAACATGGCTTTATACAATTTCTTGCTGTCCTGTCTGTCCATTACTTCCTTGAAGCAAGACGGTTCACCACAGTCTGTCAACATGACATAATCAACCACATTGTTTGCACCAGGAATGAATCTATCAGGTTGTCTAGTGGCCCTAGATCTCCTAACCCAATGATCATTGTTTACTGGCTATTGAGCATTTTCAGTTTGCTGTCCTGGCATTTCAGCTTGCAAATCAGCATTAACTGCTTGCTGTCGTGGCTGTTCTAGCACATGTAGTGGCTCATTATCATGGGCAATAGCTGGCTGATTATTTCTAGCATTATTTTCTGCATTTATAGGTTCATTTACAACAGGTATTTGCTGTTGTACAACGGGCACATTTTGCTGTCCAAAAGGTATTTCTTCCCGGAATACAACCCTACGGACCTCCTCAGTCCTTTCGGGCTGTTTATTCATGCGATCTTCCCCAAAGATAACATCATTGCTGCGTACTACTTTCCTTTTCTCGGGATCCCATAATCTATACCCCATTTCACCCTCATTGCCATATTCTAGGAAAATGCTTTGACAGGACTTTGGCTCAAGTTTGCTGCGTTTTTCTTTACGGATGTGCACAAAAGCCTTCAGCCAAACACTTTTAGGTGAGCATATGAAGGTGGCTTGCCCGACCACGCTTCTTGAGGAACTCCCTCCCCAACCCCCTCCCCCCAAAGACCTGTTTGGTGACCGATTAATCAAGTGTACGATTGTCATAACAGCCTCTGTCCAAAAACCATGGGGTAATGCAGCATGAGATAGCATCGTACGGACCTTATCCTGTATGGTCCGATTCATACGCTCTTCAATACCATTTTGGGGTGGATTATGAGGGGTAGTGAGCTCGCTCTTTATCCCTTTGCTATCACAAAATGCTTGAAAGGCCTTGGACACATATTCCCCACCATTGTCAGAGCGAAGATACTTGAGTGTCTTATTAGTCTGATTTTCAACCAATGCCAATAATTTTTTAAACCTGTCAAGCATTTCAATCTTGCTACGAATAGGGTAAACCCATACCTTCCGTGTAGCATCATCGACAAAGGTCACAAAATATTTCTTTCCCCCTAAAGATAATCTTGGCATCTGACATACATCGGAATGTACTAAACTCTAGAGGAGAAGATTTCAGTGAAAGAGACTTTTTATGAAACGTCTGTGCATGTTTACCATAAATACAATGATCACAATGCTTAAAATCAGCATAACGAAGACAAGGCAAGTAACGAAAACGAGAGAGCACTTTCATTCCAGTTTGACTCATGTGTTCCACCCGGCCATGCCACAAAGAAACACTTGGCTACTCCGTCACGGCAACAACATGATCACTCATACTAGATATATGGAGAGGATATAAGGTATCACTTTTACAACCTCTAGCAATCACTCTAGATCCCTCACAGATCTTCCATTTCCCATCACCAAAGGTGGTATGAAATCCATCGTCATCTAACTGCCCTGTGCTTATCAAGCTCTTCTTGAGCTGAGGTATATGCCGTACATGCTGAAGTGTGAAGACAGAACCATGCTGAAACTGTAATTGCACACTGCCAATACCTGCAATGTCACATGCATAGTTGTCCCAAGATGGACAATACCATGTCAATCCCCTGTATAGGCAAAGAACGCCTCACGATAAGGGTGACATGAAAGGAAGCACCTGAATTGAGAATCCAGGTATGCATGCCATCATCTGTATCTACAAGTAAAGCATATGCACCAAAGTGTGAAGAGACAAAGAGTATGTCATTCCCACTGTCATTGTCATGAGTGTCTATATTCACCTCTTCAATTTTGACACTGCTTTTCTTAGGTTGACTCTCTTTCTTTTTTTCCTTGCTATCATCTGTCTTCTTGCCCTTCTTTCTTCCATTTGTAGCAGTTACGTTTAAAGTGACTCTTCTTGCCACAATGATGGCATTCAACATCTTTGCCACGTGATTTACTGCGTCCCTTGTTATCAGATTTGCCTTTCTGCTGTGATCTACCCCTAGTATGCAAAGCACTGGAAGACCTATTGGATCCATTGTTTTGCCGATTCATTTCTTCCATGAGTAGAGCACTCTCTACATCAACATACAAAAGAATCGCATTAGAATTGCTCATAGCAGTCTTGAATGTATCCCAACTCTCTAGAAGAGTGCAAAGCAAGAATGTAGCCTTAAATTTTTCATCAATCAAGAACTTCAAGGCAACTAGCTGGCTGAAAATGGAGTTAATCTCACTCAAGTAAGTAGACATTGCTGTACCCTCTTTCATACGCAAATCCATCAGCTTTTTCAGCCAATACACTTTACTCGTAGCACTCTTTTGTGCATACAATTCTTCCAGTCGAGTCCAAATAGCATATGCAAAATCCAAACCTTCAATGTTAAACAGCAAGGCATTAGAAATCGATAGCTCGATGGCTGAGCATGCAAGCTCATTTAACTCATTTCAATCACACTGTTTCATATCTGTGGGTTTTGCCCCTTTTTTTTAAATGGGCTTTGCTTGCTTCTTTTGCAATAGGATATTGTAGCATTGTTTTTGCCAAACTGCAAAGTTAGGTGCTCCTTCAAGCTTCTTTATGTGCTTGAGATTACTGCTGTCACTGTTGCCAGCCATGATTTTCAGCCCAAATGTGACGAACAAATTCAGCAAATGCAGGTTCAAATTGTCACACAAGTGACCAAGGTACAAACAAGTACCAACCAACAATAAATGACTACGTAGAAGCAGGAATTTCAGATCTGTAAGTAAATTCTCAGAAGCACCAAACCATGTGCTACAGCATTCCACAACTGATTACAGCTGTTCCAAGGGCAAATACATCACATTACATGAGAAGTTCCAAATTTTAGCTACAATTTCTATTGTACATGTAACCACGGGCATAAAATTTGACACGCACGGTCAAAAGCCCTAAAATATTTGTGCTCAAAACATTAACCATACATCTGAACTGTCTCTAACATGCATAGAATAGGCCAGTTTTGCCAAAATAGAGCAATTTCAGCAAAACCCCCAAATTTCACTAACCAATCCATAGTTGCATTCGTACTACATATGGACTAGTTCGTTTCGTAGTATGGCTCGTACCGTATGGTACGGTACGTATCCATACCATTTCTTACCAAAAAACATGCTGACCATACAATATCTTCCAACTCCTAAGCCTTATGTTTATTATCATAATTCCAAGTCTCTCTCATCTTACTATATGCGGATGACATAGTTCTCATCTCCAGCACGCCTGAAGGGCTACAATGCCAATTGAAGGTACTACAGGCCTTCTACCAGGATAAAGACCTCAGCATGAACCTGGGGAAGACCAAGGTCATGGTGTTCAACACTTCAACCTAATGGATTTGACGGTCAGTAACCCCCTTCACGTACGGCGGGGAAACCGTAGAAGTGGTCCGAAGATGTGTCTATCTGGGGATTACATTTTCAGGACCAAGATTCACTTTGAGAAAGGCAGCAGCAGATAGATTGATGCAAGGCTATGCAACCCTCGGATCCATGGAAAACCAATGCACCCGCATACAATTCCAGGAGCCCCTTATAAAGCTTTGGCTATTTGACACTCTAATCACACCGGCACTCTTGTACGGGGCTCCCATATGGGGATCCAGTCTCTACCACACGAGGAGGGCCATACAAGACCAGCCACTGCCTCAAGAGGAGGCCACCTATGAGGGATGGGAGCAGATGGAGAGACCCCTAGTACTTATGATCTCACGGATGATTCGGACCAAGCCCTTTGTGCCACACGAGATCATCAGAGTAGAGATGGCGGCACCGCCCATTGTAGCTGAGGCCCTCTTCCAAATAGTGGGCTTCTTGCATCGACTATGGGACTTGCCCTGGCATCGGTACCCCAGACTCGCGTTGGAGTTGTCCAAACAGCTAGCACTGCAAGGCGACACTAAATGCTGGTATGCCCGAACAGAGACCTGGCTACGGCTACATGGCCTACACATGGACCACCTCCCCCCACTACAATACAACCTAGATTGCCCCCACCTGGAGCTCAGCTGGGAGGAGGTGAACTGTATCATCAGAATGGACATCATTCAGCTACACACGGCCAAGACATGGGTGATTCCTACAGAAGACCTAGGGACAAAGAAGGCTTTGTTCCAGGATCACTTCCTGCATATATCTCCGGATGCTTCATTACCCGCCCAAGCTACATAGACACACACTTGTCCCATGGAATCAGAAGCGCCATCGGACAGATCCGTACATCTTCACACCAGCTATGGGTTGAGACAGGTAGATATGGGGCCCACCCCCTCCCTCTAGAAGATCGGATCTGCCAAATCTGCCAGCTCAAGTTGGAGATAGAAGAACACTACATATGTAGGTGCTCAGCGTACTTCGAGATCCAGGAATACTTCCACTGCCTGTTCAGAGAAGGATTTGGGCCACTTTCCAGAGTGGTGGATTTCAAGGACAAGAGATGCCTTGGGCTCTTCGTGCTGGAAATACGGCGCCACAGATACCACCTCCATTGGACCTCGGAGTAGAGATAGGGAGCCGCTCAATGCCTACTCACAGAATTCTATCGAGAGCCAACTACCATCCCCACCCTTGAGCCCCCACCAGCCCCACCGACCTCTCAGCCACGAGGGACCACCTAGCCATAGCCACGGCAAGAAGCAAAGCCCGGCGCCCACGCCCAACCGGCCCCTGCCCCCGCAGGAGGCACATGTCAAGGATACAAGAGATACTATGCCGCCACCAGAGGGCCCTACCTCGCCGATTCAGCCTCTTGATGTTAGATAGGCCCATGCGGGACATTTTAGGATGACCAAGCTCCATGAGCAATTCCACACTATACGTGGAACACTATGAATTGTACCCAGCCTATATACCACCTTGTACCTACTCAATTAGTTTATCATAACATTAGATGGTAGCTTTACTGGGACTTGGAAAGTTTCCCAGTTTTGTATGTAACGTTTTGGTCTCATAGGCCACCTTGGCCTTTCGTAGACGTTAATATAACTTTCTTTCTTTCTTCTTTCTCACATACACACACACACACACACACACACACACATACACACACACACACACACACTCTCTCTCTCTCTCTCTCTCTCTCTCTCTCTCCCAACTTCCAAGACGAGTATGCAATTCCAAGAGCATCCCTCCCCCCCTCCTCTCTCTCTCTCTCTTCGATACACTGGTCACATCGACACTACTTTATGGAGTACAGATATAGGGGCCCAGTATTGACCACTGTAGCAGATTATGGCGCACTTATGATGGATGGAGGTCGATGGAGAAACCCCTAGTGTCGATGATATCCAGGATGATCAGATGTAAGGCCTCAATGCCACATGAGATCATCAAAGCCAAGCTAGCAGCTACACCGATTGTGGTAGAGGCCCTCACCTGATCGGTCGCATACGTACATAGCCTATGGGACCTACCCAAACATAGATATGCATGGTTGGCCCTTGAGTCCTCCTGGCAGCTTGCCAGAGAGGGTGATACTTCATGTTGGTATGCATCGATGTCGGCCTGGTTTGAGTTGCATGGCTTTAGAATGGACAAGTTACCCTCCTTCCAGTACTCGATGCACCTTCTCTTGATTTGAGCAAGTTAGAGATTCACAAGATCATTAGGATTGATCTTACCCAGTTCGATATCAAGCGGACATGGTTGATGCCAGCGCAGGAGCTAGGGACAAAGATGGCTTTCTACCGCAAGCATTTCCTTCATACTGCAGATGATGGATTTATAATTCGCCCGAGATACATGGACACCCACCTTTCCCATGGGATCAAATGTACTATTGGCCGATTGCGCACCTCCTCACATCAGCTAGAGATTGAGACTTGCAGATATAGATCCATCCCATCAGAGGAGCGCATATGCTAGATATGCCAATTAGAGCCAGAGACAGAGGAGCATTATATTTGCCGTTGCCCAGCGTATTATGAGGTCCGTGGTCGTTTCCACTGTCTCTTTAGAGACGGATTTGGACCACTATCCAAAATCATGAATTTTACCGATTGACGATGCCTTGGCCTCTTTCTTCTTGAGATACGACGGCTTAGTGACATGCGCCTTAGGACTACAGTTGCTCCAGGACACCGAGACCCTCCACAGAGGCAGCTCACAGACTTCTTTGCAAAGGAGACTCAGAAGTCTTCAATACAGTTACAACCACAGTCCACACGAGAGCCTCTCTCACCACCACAGTCCACACACAGACAAGGAGTACTGATTGATCGAGCCGTTCAGCTTAGTCGATCTAGATGTCCTAGGCCTTGACACAGACACCAATGACACCTTCATAGGCGGATATAGGGGATTATTGCTCCGGCCAGAGCTAGGCCCTTCATACCCACATGAGATTGTATGAAACCAGCCTTCCTTCTTGGAATGGGTGGTGATAACTTGATTTAAGAGTTAATTACAGCAATAAATAAATGCACATAAAATGAAATACACACTTTACCATAACATTCTTGGACAATAGACACCCTATTGACCCCAAAATTGGCGCCCCTTGTGGTATTTCTTTAGCTTTCATTCAATTGGAAGGAGTACAACTTGAGATTCTTCAATCTCCTCCTGCTAACCAGTTGCTCTTGCTGTCATAAATGACCAGCAAGCCTTTTGGGTCATTTGCCCCTTGATTCACCCAGGACTTCGTCTCCAATTTGACCCTTGGCTAGCCAAATGTTGCCCCAAATCAATTTGGAATGGGCTGGCTCCTGAAATCCCTTGATAATCTTCAATTATCAGCTGCTGATTTCAGTCCCTTGAGCCTTCAATCTCTGGCACAGATCCCAAGGTGGCTACTAAACCATACTTTCTGCTGTAAATTAGGGTTTACTGCAGAAATTACATATTAGCTTACCAAAAATAGCTGAGATCTTGTCCGAATGGCTAAGAATTGCTGAGAATGGCTGAGCATAGGTTGAAGGAGATGAGAGAATGTTGTAGAGAGAGAGAATTTTGAGATTTGTCACGAAGAATTGATCAAAATTTGCTGCTGTCCTGTTGTAGCAGCCCCAAACGGATGCTCCAACAACAATAGGAGCATCAGAGACTGTGATCTCCAGGAGAAAGTGCATCAACAGCAATTGCCAGCTTCCCAAGGTCAAGAATATGCAATCTCCATCACCAAAATGGTCTCCAATGGCTGGGAAATGGCCCCAAAAGCTGGCAGCAACAGTCCAACACCTCTTTCCAACAGCTCCAAAATGAAAAAACGAGATTTCCCTCTCCCTTCAGCCCTATTTAGCCTTTCCCCACTTGCATGGAAAAGTTTTGCCAAGTGGCAGCTTTCTTAATCCATTTTCAGCAATTTCGAGTGATTTAATCAATTTTCATAATTAATTAATTCTGAAAATTAATTCAGCCCTTAATCCATGCCAAAAAATTGACCTTGCCTATCCAAAAATTAATTGGCTAGGCCATTTGCAACCCAAAGTGGTCCCATGCATTAATTGACCCTTGGACAAGCATTAATCCATTAATTGATGCCTAGTCCCTAGTGTCACCACTGACATTTATTGGCCAATTAAAGGTCCTAGGGGCAAACTGACACCAAAATTCACCTAGAATCTAACAAGTGTAACTTGCTACAACTTTTGCCTTTGACACCCATCTTTTTCATAGGGTCCTTCGGCCTTCAACTGTGAAAAAGTAGCTTGCACCTCACATGTGCAATACATGTGCATCTTTTAATTGCACATTTGATTAATCCTTTAATCAAATGTCAATTAAATGGAAGCAAAGCATCAAATTTTCACGTCCTCGTGACATTGTATCATTTGGAGCTCATTGTTACTAGATAGAGCTCTATGTTTTACACATAGCCATAGTTAGTTTCCTTTCTTATTTTGCTTTGTGCTACATATTTTGCCCAAACAGTTGTACCATCATACACATGATTGTAACTCATGGTCTCATAGGTCATTTTGGCCTTTTGTAGACGTTAATATATCATTTCATTTCATTTCTCTCTCTCCAAACTGTCAAGTCTCTCTCTCTCTCGCTCTCTCTCTCCCACACACACACACACACACACACACACACAGACACACACACACACACACACACACAAAAGAGTGAAGAGCTTGTTTGTCCATCCAACCTAAACTTTGCTTTGTTCTTTGATGTATTACATATACACTCCCATCTGTCTTCTAGTAGTGCATTGCGTATGTTGTGCATGAGGTTTTCCCTTGTTATCCTCATGTATCCTATTAACTCAAATGACATTGCTATTTTAGCTCTAAACATGTGTTCTATTATCTGTAATCCAAAATAACCAAGTTTTTGTTTTTTTTTTAGTACTAATATCATATCGTACCTTATAAAATCATGAGGTACCAATTAGTACCGTATGTTATCGTACCATACCATATCGTACCTTTTGTATCTGACAACCTTGGACCATTGCCCAATTGCATTAATACATATTCCCAAAAGGATAGACTGGGCAAAATTAATAAAATTTCATAAAATTTTGCAAAAGCCCCAAATTTTTCGGGTCTAAATGTGTACCAATGTCAGCCAATTTGACTCAGCTGAATAGAATTTCACCAATACGATAAAAGCCCCAAATTTTATGGGTCCAATGTTGAAAAATTTCACTTAGATGAGAAAAATTTCAATAATTTTAGCGAAATCCCCAATTCAAATGCGCACAATGTCTGTAATTTTTGACGCAGATGCCTCAATTTTGCATGAACAGTACTGAGTCTGGAGAAGCCCCAAATTTTTGGGCCAAGATTGCACAAATCTGATATTTTGTGCTTGCGTGCGCGAACCTTGGTTAGAGGGAGGAGTTTGAAAAAAGTTTTTTTTAAGAAAATAAATTGTTTGAAAGACGGGTCCATTGACCCGTCAGGACTGTCCTCGCCCCACTGGTCCTGTTTGTTGCACGTCCCGTTGAAGTCGCCCATTGGTCGCTATCTGACGCTTGGCTGCCGTCTCCTATCGGCAGTGTCCTTCGTGCAGCCCCGTCACGCAGGTCGTTGCCTCCAGCCCCATCACGCAGCACTGTTTTGCAGAAGTTGCCTGGTTCACGCCTGTTGTCACCTGCCTGCCAGGTCAACGCCTGTTGTCGCCTGGTTAAAAAACGACTTGTTGGGGTTTCTGGACTGTCGATTGATAGTGGAGCACACACACGTGTCTGAGATCAGTGGCGACCTGATGATTTCGCGCGAGCGAAACACTAGAGATGTCTCGCACGGACTCCGAGGAGCACGAACACCTTAGCTGAAGCCTTGATACCAGTTTGTAGTGACGCGGAGCACGGAGATCGAGACACTCAGTCCTTGCTAGTAGCACAGAGAGTGAGAGTGAGAGAATGCAGAGTAGTCAAGAGAGTAAACACGATTTTTGGGTACAATGACGGGTGTACCACTTTAGGTTTTTAGATAGATATATATATATGAAAGTACAAGTGCTAAGGTTGTGTTCACACCCGAGCACATTTAAAAGGCACGTGGGCCTTTATTCCCAACAGGCACGTCACCATGAAAAGGCCTTAACAAACCGACATGAAAGACATTGTGTATCTGCCAATGTTGAGGTAATTTCAGCCAATATGCCGCATTGGTGTCCAACAACTAGAAGGGCCTAGTATCTTATACGCAACTTCGGATGTAGTCTTTCTCTTCGTTTCATCTTTTTCAGCCTTGTCTTTTCAAAATGTAGCAATACATAATCACCCTCTGCAAAGTGCAAAGCACGTCTATGACGTTCAGTTGCCCTCTTTTTTTTTTTTTTTGTGATCTCTAAAGTGCATACTTTATCTTTGCATAGGCTGCATCCAAGTTTATTTTCCAGATAATGGTCAGCCCCAAAGATCTTATCCTTAGTTTGCAAGGTAGATGGTATCTTCTTGCCATCCTCAACTACCTCAAATGGAGCTTTGCCAGTGGAATTATGCAGTGTATTGTTGTAAGCAAACTCAACCAAAGGCAAATACTTCTCCCATTGTGTCTTGTGGTCTGAAAGTTAGTGCCTCAAAAGATCTAACCCTGTGGAATTTGCTTTCTTAGATTGACCATTTGGGGATGGAAGGTTAATGAGAATTTCAGCGTGGTACCCATATTCTCAAATAGCCCCTTTCAAAATAAACTAGTCATCCGAGGGTCTCATTCACTAATGATTGACTTTGGCATACCATGATACTTAAAGATGTGCTACAAAAACAATTGTGCCATATGATTAGCCTTTATTTTCTTCCTCACTAGAATGAAATGGGCTTGTTTGCTAAACCTACAAATGATAGTTCATATCCCATCATTCCCTATAGGTATTCTATGAAGCTAAAAAATAAAGTCCATTGCAATGCTCTGCCAAGGCCTATCTGGAATAGGCAAGGGTTGTAATAATCCTGGCATCTTTTGCCTATCATGCTTTACCTTATGACATATGATGCATATCTTGACAATTGTTCTACATCATGCCTGAAAGTTGGCCAATAAAAGAAATGCTCCATTGCCTTAATCGTGGCATCAATACCTCTGTATTGTGCATACGGAGGAGCATGACTTTCGGTGATACCTTTGGGCCTTAACTGCTTTGTGACACACAGTCATCCATGCATCATTAAAAATCCATCTCTTAACACAAAGTTCTCATACCTTTGGCCATTGCACAATTGATTATAAACATTAGTAAAGTCCAAATCAGCAACATATTACTTTTTCATGTTATCCAACTCAATGTGATAAACCATGTTGACGATTGAAATTTATGGCTTACGCGACAGTGCATTAGCCACAACATTCTTTTTACCATCAGTATATACAATCTGAAAATGAAACAGAGAGAGACAAATTGTCCATCTCATATGCTTCTCTGACAACTGTCTGTGTTAGAAAGCACCTCAAAGTCTGATGGTTTGTCTACACTGTAAAATCAGTCTTCAATAAATAATGTTTCCACGTAGACCGTGCATGAATTACAGCCAAGAGCTCTTTCTCATGGACCTGCAAATTCTTTTTTGCACCGTGGCGAATTCTACAAATTCTTTTTTGCACCATAGAGAATTCGGCTCTCATAAGTCACAACTCGGCCATCCTGTATAAGAACAATCCCAATGCTATTACCACATGCATCACACTAAACTATGAATGACTTCCTTAGATCGGGCAACAAAAGCACTGGATCTAAAGTCATCTTTTCCTTGAATCTTTCAAATGCTAAACTGCTGTCTATCTAAATGGCACATCCTTCTTTTGCAAAGCATGCAATGGAGATGCAATTTTAGCAAATCCGCGTACATACTTCCTGTAGTAAGAATATAAACCCAAGAAGCTGTGGATCTCATGCACATTTCTCAAAGGTGGCCATGATCGTATTGCCTCAACCTTTGCAGGGTCCTTGTAAATATCATCGACCAATACAGTATGCCTGAAAAAGTGGAGTTCATGTAAAAAGAATTCACTTTTCTTGTCATTAATAACCAGTCTATGCTCACATAGCTCATTGAACACAATGTCCAAGTGTCTTCTATGCTCAGCCTCATTCTTTGAATAGACAATCCTGTCATCAAAGAAGATGTCCACAAATCCTCTGTGTTGCTTGAAAATACAATCCATTATTTGATTGAAAGTGGTAGGAATCTTCGTAAGCCCAAAAGGCATGACAAGGAACTCATATAGTCCAAAAGATGTTTTGGAAATTGTCTTAGACACATCCTTCGGTCTAATGTGTATCTGATGATACCCACTTTTCAAATCTATATGGCTGAATATGATTGTCCCTTGTAATCTATCCATAACATCATTGATTTGAGAAATCAGAAAGTGATTCTTTATTGTGATCTTGTTTAGAGCACGATAATCAATGCACATACGCCATGAACCATCCTTTTCTACACCAAAAGCATTGGAGAATAAAAGGGGGATGAGCTGGGCTGAATCAGCCCTTTTTCTAACAGCTCATTCACCTAACTCATAATCTCCTCTTCTTGGGCTGTACTTTTCTAGGGATAAGATCTATACCACGATCTTCTGGCTTTTCAGGCGGTAGCTGTCCTGGAAGCAATCAACATACATTTTTAGAAATGACATGCGATCCTTCTCTAACTTAGACATGTTTCCAATATTCTTACTATCATCTTTATCCTTCGTATAAACCAAGTACGCTAAAAGATGATTTTTCATTACTTTAGAAATGGCAACTGTAGATACAATAGGGACAGATTCACCTTTTCGACTTTACATCAAGTGTGAATGCCTTTCCCTTATGTTGAATAGTGAACTTTTTTGCATGAGAATCAATCACTATATGCATACAGTGATACCATGGCATATCAAGCAATACATCACAACTCTCAAGTGGAGCAATGAAGAACTCTTTGCTGTCCACATATCTTTGTATATGCAACTGAAGCTTTCAAATGAGTGGTGTAATAGGCTTTGCATGGCCTTTACATACCATTTCAACTTCCCCCATGGGTCCTATCTCATCCTCTATAATGCCTAGATGGGTTGCCATGTTAACATAGATGAAGTTGACACATGCATCATTATCAAAGAAAATCAATGTATGTCGATATCATCATCATTGGGTTGATCACTAACAACATCGGGCACCAATCCTATTGATATTTTGGACATCTTTTCTTTAGAATCACTCTAATTTCTGATTTTCCATCTTGCTGCTTATTGGGACGCTCCCTTGGTATGTGACCCTCCTATTCACAAATAAAACATTTATTTGTAGGCATTAATTCCCAAAGTTGTGCCAATGTTTTTGAGCCCTTTCTTTGTTGTTTTGGTCTCTATTTAGCCTGATTTTCAAATCTGCCCCTTTTCTCAGCCTTAAATAACTTTTTATTCGGCTTCTCCCCACTCGCTAGGAAGCTTGAATCCTTCCATGTAGGAAAGCATTGGCTGTAGTAGGAGTCTCTATAAGTTGAGACATGCCAGACATAGTGGGTTTAATGCGAAAATCCCTAATTCCTTTGGGCAACCCAAAGATGTATTTTTCCGCTTGCTCATGAAGGGGTATGGGGCGATAAGAAGTAATAGGCAGCAATGTATCCCAAAATTTCTTATTATATTGCTCTAAATTCTTGCATTCCTCAAGATCCAGCTTATTCCAAGTTGTCATAATGTCCATCTCAAAGGTATTTGTCAACCAAATCGATGCAAACATTTGTTTGAATCATACCCATGTTGATGGTACTCTACCTTGCATTAAAAGAGTGGACCGCCACTGCCATGCATTCCCTTCCAAGAAAGTGGCTACCTTTTGAATCTTTGAGGACTCAATGAAATTCCTCCTTGAATAGATTGCATCAAACTGCTAAATGAAAGTTAAAGCTTTCAGCCTATCTTGTGTACCATTGAAGGACTCAAACTTCATTGCTTTTTCCACCCTCATCATAGTCCTTTGTTGCCCCTTTGGGTGTCAAGTTGTCATACATTGGCTATTGTAAAAAGGGTGCATTTGCTGAATTTACATCAAAACCAACACTAAATGGAGCATTTGCATGACCAAAACTCATTTCTTGAGCCCCATAAGCATTCGGGGGTGCATATGCATCACCAATCATGCTACTTTGTGTCCCAGGCATCAAACCAATGTTGCTATACATAGGGTTTTGCACATTTTTAGCCATACCCAAATACATTGGGCCTTGCACACCATGCATTGGCTACTACATACCATAGAGATTTATGCCATACATTCGTGTATGTACCATAGGGATTTATGCCATACATTCTTGTATGCAGTCCCTCTCTTACCATAGCATGAAAAATCGTGCTTGCACCAAAGTATCTTGGTTGTCCATCATAGCATGCATGCTCCGTTGTCTAAAATCCATTGGATTGGCACTTCTATGATGACCTTGCATTTGCATTCCTTGCCCTGTAGGTACCAATTGTTTTGTTTCATTAGCATCTTTGGGAGCTTCAAATGAAGGCTTTGACATTATCTTTGGTGCATCTTGTTGTCCCGGAGATAATGTCTTTTTCTTCTTGCCTTTTGCGTCCTTCTTCGGAGCATTCAAGAATCGGGTAAACTGAGAATCCTTTGCCAATTCAGCAAAGAGATTTGCTGCTGTCCTCATCCAATTCTTAAATTGGTCATCGAATTCCTTTTCACTTTACTGGTCATCAGTCTCATTATGCCTTTGAAGGTCCTGCATCTTGTCCAACAACAACATTTTGGATTGCTGTCCATGGTATGACCGTTGTCCAAGATTAGACATTGATTTTCTTCATTCCCATGTGAATGTTCATACTGGCAGGCATCATTATTGCTTAATTGCATCTCACTGTATGAAGACATATTGCTTTAATTTCTCAGCTAAGAACAAAAATCAGCACTAGCACAAAGCTTTGGCTTGCAATCAGGTGCCTTGGGTCCACCAAATCAAGGGATTGGGTGGTATCTTGGCAATGGAATCATGCAACCAGTCTTCCTTCTTAGAGAGGGTGGTGATTCCTTGATTAAGCACTTAATTACAGCAATTAGTAAATAAACATAAATTGAAATGCACAATTTATTTTAATAATTTTGGACAATAGACACCCGGTTGGCCCCAAAGTTGGCGTCCCTTTCGGCAATTCTTTAACTTTAATTGCTAATGTATTGAATGCAAGTTGAGATTCCATAATCTCCTTTGCTGATCCAAAAGCCCCTTCCTGTACATACAATCAACAAGCAATTTGGGTCAATTGTCCCTTGATTTTCACCTAGGAATTGCACAAATGGAATCATCAACTGGCCAAATGTTGCCCCAATTTTCAATGGATGGCATGGTATCCGAAATCCTTGTCAATTCCACAAATTTCAGGTGCTGATTTCAGTGTACGATGCCTTCTCTTGTTGGCACAGATTCTGAGGTGGCTGCTAAATCCTAATTTCTACAGAAGTTTACGGTTTACAATAGAGATCTCTTTGTTGCCCACCAAATTTGGCTGAGATCTACTCAAAATGGTTGAGAAATGTTGAGATCTCGTGAGAATGGGCTGGTGAAGGTGAGAGAAAGCCAAGATGAGAGAGAAAGCTGATTTTCTTTGTGAGAAAACCCGAAATTTTACCTACTGCCTACTCATGCAATCACCTACTACTAGACACCTCCAAAATGTTGTCACCTGATCAACAATGCTGTTGCCAGCCCTTGGAAGGTGACTCCTTGCTATCCCCTAACTGCTGAGGCCCCCAAATGGCCATTTTCTGTAGAAGCAAATTGTTGTTCTCTGATCAAAAAATGGATTAGCAGCTCTCACTCTCTCTCACTCTCTCCCCTCCCTCCCCAAGCTGTGAACTAACTGAATGGTTGAGACTAAGCCCCCAAAAGCGTTTTTTCAGTTTGCATGGGCATTTTGGTCAAGTGGCAACCTTCTAAATCCATTTTTCAGCTTTGTCCAGTCATTTAATTAAATTTTAAAATTAAATAATCTTAAAAATTAAATTTAGCCCTTTTGACCTTGCCTAAAATTAAATGTGCGCATCCATAATTAAATTGGCTAGGCCATTTGCAATTTGGAGTGGTCCCCAATCTCCGTTGACCCTTAGATTGACATTAATTAATTAATTAATGCTAGTCTCTATTGTAAAGAAATACCCTGACACAGAAACATAAACAATAACCGTACGACAAAGCACAGACTAATAAAAGAACCCAGTTAGGGTTAGGGTAACTTAGAGACAATGAACAGAGTGAATGATTGAAGTGATAGGACTACTGAATATACGATACTCATGTAGCAAACACACTATGCAGTGAATGAATACTGTACCTTGAACTCTTGTATCTCAAGGATCAGGGCAGGGGTAATGAGCTGGAGAGTGTGTCGTACTTTGAACGGATCCCAAATCGCAGCAAGGCAGCCTTCGAATGTCAAACACCAGTAAACGCAGCAGTGAGAAGCTGGATCTGATGCAAATAGCAGTGAGGAGAGAGAAAGATTAAAAACGTAGGTAGCAGGTTAGAGAAAGACTAAAAACGCAGGCAAGACAGCTTGCAAGAGAGAGAAATACTAAAAATGCAAAGAATTCATGTTATTCATTAAATTCTTTGGTTTACTGTAGGAGAGAGAAAGACTAAAAACGTAGGCAGGATAGCCTACAGGAGAGAGAAATACTAAAAACACAGATTGCACGAGAGAGAAAAACTAAAAACATAGGCAGGACAGCTTGCAGGAGAGAGAAATTTGCCAAACACTGGCAGAACAGCCTGGCGGCAGCCCGTAGGAGCTGGCAACTACTGGAGGAGAGAGAAAATCGCCAGTCGACACTTGTAGCAGCTGGGCGACAGCCTGTAGGAAGCAAATGCAGGGCTGTGATGACGTGTAGGTTGTATGGTAGCAGGTTTGTATAGGAATAGTAGTCCCTTGGCTGGAATCAGCTCCAAACTGTGAAGAGGGCTGGACATTAGGCACCAACTCATGGAGACAACAATGGGTAGCTTCAGTTGAGATGTCCTCTGCGAACGGGGTGTGGGCAGGAAGCTGAAACACCTGAAATCTGCAAAAACAAGATTGAGGGATGAATGGAGGGCAACATATGTATTTATAGAAAGTTTGGGCCCTCCCAAGTGGGTTTGTGCTTATGGGACACATAAACTCTCTAGGATCACGTTTCTTTTAAATAAACAAGGTTTCTTCATTAATTAAGCATGTTTTGGGGCTGTTTAAGTAAAGCTAATGCATTTTTAGCTAAACATCCCCTCTCAGGCCCAACAACGATGCCATGTGAATAGAGACCAGCCAAGCCCTTTCTTGGTTTATCTGTTACCCCAAGGCGTCCCACCCCAAAGCAGCCAGAGCATTGGACAAAGGGTGCGCGTCGGCTGCCTAGTGGCCTTTTTTTTTTTTGCAAGTAAAATGTGGCTGATTATATTACTCAAAAAAACTGATTACAACGGAATGTTCATGCTCAACAGACAAGCTAGAGCTGATGCAAAGTCACAAATACATAATGTATACAAGCCTCTCAAGGTGGTCTGGGGGGAATGGGGGCAAGAAGCCATGGGAGGGGGGGGGGGGGGGGGGGGGTGTATCTCCAACTGGGGCTGCCTGCTTGCGTCACGAAAAACAGGTCCTGGCAGCCTGAAGTGCGCATGAAATGACCACGAAGCTCTTGACGAGCCTTGGACTCGCCCTACATCTGATCCCATCAGCCGCGGATGAAGTGGATGGAGGTCTAGAGCTCTGCTAAGGTCTCGTGTACTGACAGTCTCTCTCCGCCGAAAGCCTCTTGACACCGCGCCTTCCAGATATGCCATCTAGTGAGGCTCCCTATGATCTCCCATACCTCTGAGCGGTCTGCTGTGGGCTCCAGTACCTGTCGGATGGGTAGAGCCTCCAAACCAACCATTGCACACGACCCTGCCTCGATAATGAATATTGTGTCTTGCATCTCGGCCTCATACAGAAGTTGACGGCCTTGGCTGCCTGCCAGCCAACAAAAGGCTCCCCATGAGATACATCCAAGGGTGGGTGCTATACGGCGAAGGATGCAGCAAGCTCCTCTCCACATGAGTTGCGCCTCCTCACATGACCAAAGGTAGTGCTTTGGGGTTTCCAGAGGCTGTTGTGTGCAGCACTTACAACCTCCCTCCTTTTGTATCTGGGCAAGTCAACTTCCCACCGCTAAGCCTCCATGTGCCACCAGCCAAAAGAAATACGACACCCTCCTCAGCCTCCAACTATCCCATAGGCGGCACCAGAAGGACCGTCGGAAAGGCTCTGTGATGTTGTGCTCCGCCCAGTGCCTGCTACGTGACGGCGCCCACTCCATATTCTCCTGCATCAGTACGTGTCTGCTAATCCTGGCAGTGTACTCAAAGAACCTGGGTGGCTTTTTGGCAACTACCGTGGCCGGCCATAGCCACTCTCCTGGATCCCACTCTAGCTCATCAAGTGGTCTTCCCTCCCAGATCCAAAGGCTCCACTCCCTAAGCTTTTCCCAGAAGAGATAGGGATCCAATCGCCATGTCTTTCCTTGAAGGCCCACCACCCGAATCCTTCTCCACAAGAGGACAGCTATCCCCTCATCTTGTTGCTCTCTGTCAAGGGCCAGACGTCCCCCCTCATGCACTGCGAAGAAAGTCCCGCGTGGGGTGCCGCCCACTCTTGCTTCCACCTGTAGGCGGATGCCTACTGGTGAGAACCTAGGTGCCCATACCTCCCTAGGCTCTATTGGCTCTCGTATTGGGGGAGCAAGCCACTCTAGAGGTATTGCTACGTCCATCTCCCTTCTCCTCAACTCCACTCCCCTCTGACAACCTGATGCTCATCCTGTACACCTCCCGCCATGTCTTGATGGTACGAGCCGGGCCGGCCTCCCAACCAGCCCACTGGATGTGGGTATGCTTGCCGATCTGTGCTCCTTCCTGATCTTTGACGTGGGGGTTCTAGATCACCGGCTGACGGTCTCTCTCCTCCTGGCAGCCTGAGGGGCTTTGTGTTAGGGCCTTGCGGAGGCCCTGCCACATGCGGAGGCCCTGCCACATGCGGAGTAAGCTGTCTAGGAAAGGTGATCTGGGGGGGGTGATCTGGGCTGACGTGAAAATCCATCTCAAGGACAGCCTCCACTCACCGCGAAGCCTCGGTCTACAATCTTGAAAGCCCTCCTGCAATAAGACCTTCCAGGTCTGCCCGCTTGGTGTGAGGCCGTAGACAACTAGCTTGCCCAAGAGGGCCATACTCTGATATTCTGGGTCTATGATCTTGAGCCCTCCCTCTGACCGATGCCGTATGATGCTCGCCCACGCCACCTTGGCCTTGGAGTCCCTGGAACCATCTGATCTTGACCAGAGGAAATTCCGCACTAGACGGCGGAGCTGCGCTATGCAAGATGAGGAGAAGTACCAACACGAGGCGATGTACCAGGCCGTCACCAGAAGTACCTGGTTGACCACTAGGGCTCGGCCCGCTAGTGAGAGGCGAGCTATGCTCCAGTAGGTTAGTTTCCTCTCAAGGACATGAAGAAACTATTGGGCAGGAGTGATGTCGAGTCCCACTTGGAACCCAAGATACCGGACAGTCTGCCCTCTGCTTACCCATCTAAATCCCAGTTGGAAGTGGCCTACTAAGATTATAGAGGCGATGGTTATCTTACCAAGGGAGCCCCTGTGATCACCCTGGAGAGGATAGGGCATCGGACAAAGTGTGCACGTCGGCTGCCCAATGGCCTACCAAGCCCTACAAAGGCGGATGGAATCAACTATGGACTTTTTTTTTGTTTTTTTTAAAAGGGCTTTTTAGGTTTGATAGATTAAGCATTAAGTGAGGGTTTAAAATACGTTTTCGTCCTATTGAGTATCTGTGCCCCAAACATGAGAGTGATAAGGGATGGTTAGACCCAAGTCCTTCACAAAACAAGCATACTATCCCGACCATTAGTGGGTGTTGATGATGAAGAAAATGGCTAAGGTGTGTGTAAAGCAAATATGTCAAGTAAGCAAGACAAGCAAAGCAAGCAAGAAAGATGGGAAAGACTGCCTTGGAGACTGCCATGTGCAATGCCACGAATATGGTGGATCCTAGAGTCGGACCACTCCAAACGACCAAAAAGGGATAAATGCGCATAGATGCATGTTTACATGAATAGAACGCCAATGCATGGGGTAATGCAAAGGGAGATGCAAGATATCATACTTATGCAATATGCTATGCAACGGTGCCACTGGGACAGTGCCCTTGCAGGGGAATTATTCACTTGTCCAAGTGCCCTTTTACAATCATGTCATCTTGACAGTGCGGATGAAGTTACAAATGTCCATAATACAATACAAAAGAATAAATGAATGTAATGTCATAAAAAACCTGTAAGCATCATTACTGTCACTATCAAGAGGGGAGGCTGCCTCCTCTCAAATTGGAAGGGAAAGCAAGAGGGAAGCACCCTCTCCCCGTCAAGCTGAAGAAGTAGAGGAGGGTGTATCCAAGCCGATCCTGGGTAGCAGGTATTGAAGAATTGGCCGGTTGACTGTTTTGGTCAAGATATCTGCAAAATTACCTGGTGATGGCAGAAACTCTAGGCGAATAGTGTCTAGCTCAATCTGCTCTCGGGAAAAGTGAAAGTGGACTTTCACATGCCGTGTCCGTGGTGTGATGATCGGATTGCCCGCAAGGGTAATGGCACTCTGGTTGTCGCAGTAGACAATTGTGGGAGAGTCACATGGAAAGTGAAGCGCCGCTAATAAACTTCTTAGATAGATGGCCTTGGTGGTGCCATCGAAGAGAGCGCGGTACTTAGCCTTGGTCGTGGAAGCCGCCACCATTCCCTGCTTATGGTTGGACTAAGAAATGGGAGCCGTGCCCCAGGTAAAGAGGTAGCCGCCATGGGAACGTCGGGTGTTAGGATCTTCTGCCCAATCAAAATCAGTGTATCCCTGCAAACATAAACCAAAACCATACGTCAGGCCATAAGAATAAGTACACTGTAAATAATGCAACACACGAAGACATGCAATCCAATGTGACATCCTAGGTACTGTGAAATACTGATTGAGTATACTGACTGAGTAAGCTAAATTTGGTCTAGTATGAATTAACGAAAGAAGTTTTCCTACAACAGAGTGATAGGTATGTGCATCGAAGAGCTGTCCTAGGGTATCCTTTGATAAGTGGACAATAGGATCAAGAGGTGTGGCCACTAGCCGTGTCTGATCCGAAGTGTGCTGTTCCACTAGCTGAAGTACGTACTTCTGCTGTGACACAAAAATGCATCCCCTAAAATGTTGACAAACATGGATCTTGAACACAGTTTAGCTATGGAGGTTTGAAATTGTAAGCAAGAGACATGAAGATTGATGACTAGACACAGACTTTCACTCGAGTGAATTAGGTTCCAAGATAGATTAGCTTGGACTCATAAACACAATCTTGAGTGGATAGAGTTACAGACTCTAAGTACAAAGTACAATAGCATTTTATTAAAAAGTGAACCAAGTATATGCTTTTATAGCTTTTCAGTTTCTCCACTATCCCCACTATGCATATGGGATTTAGGACATCTCTTCTTGGAGCATACATCATTTGTTACTTCTCAACAACCCCCCTTAAATGATGAGTCCCTACGCTTGTTGGCTTTTGCCTCCCCTACATGATAACATAGCTTTGGCAAGGGTTTTTACAAATCAAATCCACCAAGGGAAACATAGAGATTCACTATGGGAACAAATTCCTTAGAACAATTTGTCAGAGTTGATGGTAGCGGAAGCATCTTCTTCTTCTTCATTCATGAATTGACTTTGGTGGTGGTCATTCTGCATCTGCTGTGCTCTTTTCTTGTGAAAACACTCACTGATAATATAGCCAGTCTTACCACAATAATGACATGTCATCCGACTTTTGTTGTCGGTGTTGAGTCCTCGACCTCTTTCTTTGGGTCTAGCAGCTCCTTTGGTGTATAAGAGATTTTCCCTAGATGATGGGATACCATCTTTTGCATTCTTGTTTTTCTGTTTGTTCTCTTCATCAAGAAGAGAGTGCTCAATATCTTTAAGTTAGAGATTGGGAAAATTACTTAGTGTTGAAACAAGGTTCTCATATGGTTCGTGATTAACACTGGCAAGTAGCACTGCTATTGCCTCATTCTCATCAATGTTCTTTTTAAGAGTCGCTAGCTAAGTTTTAAGGCTCTTGAACTTATTGATGTGTACAGTCATAGATGAATTGTCTTTTACATCAAACTTACAAAATTGCATAAGTAATTTTACCTTCGAGTTCTTTGCTTGTGTACCAAAGATCTTGTTAAGTTTTTCCATGCTTTCTTTGCATCCATGATGCTAGAAATATGATGTAATATATCATCGGATAGACCCCGGGCAATAATACCTAGAGCTTTGTTGTTCATCTTCTTCCATGCCTTTGGTCTTTTGCAGCATCTTCCTCTTTAGCACTGTCATCTGTATCATCTTTCTCAAAGAGATCCCAGAGGTATTTTCTCATGAGATGGTACATGGTTTTCTTCTTTCAGGTGTAAAAGCCTTCACCATTAAACTTTGCTATGTGTTCCAGTTCAGTCACCTTAGAAGGTGGTCTTACCACGAGAACACTTGGGCAGTGTCTGCCCTTTACAGTGAGATTGAGACTTACAAGGAATTGGATTAATAAAAAATTAAAATCATTACAAACTAAGAATAGGCTTTCGAATCAATTGAAGATGAGTTACTCTTGAGTAAGCCAAAAAACCTTAGTGCCAAGAATCACTATTTGAGTATCAATAGATACTAGACCTTGATATTGGGCTTGATGTTGCTAGGTAATTTTTGAGCTTCCTTGGCATTTCCAGATTTGCAATAGACTTTAGAGATGATGTCAGAGTGACCAAAATCACCATTCATGATGGCAGTGAGAAAGGAATAAGGTTGCCAAGCTTTTTCAAATTTCTGGCTATGGCTTCGTGCACAGCACACAGTTAGGGTTTGTGTAATCTCTCTTTGTAGAGACAAAATTTTGTCAAGCTACATTAGCTGGAGATAGCTCATATGTAGAGCTATCAAAGTCCTATGGAAGTCGTGGAGATTGCGTCGTGCGCGCGCGCGTAGAGTGTACGAAGTGCTGCAGGCGAAATCTGCTCCAGAGTTGTGCATTTTCACAATGTCAAGAAGGAAGCAAGAGCTAAGATGCTCTGGTTTGTTCACATTGACTCCTCCAAGATCAATAGGTATAGTAGACAGCCATGGTAGTGTTGAGATATCGAGCTTCACTCGTGATATGCCAGGGTGACCGTTGTGCATTTATGTCACCGACTTGTTAGCTGTAGATGCGGTTGGTACACCGCCCATGAATAATAGCTAGATGGCAGCTATCATTATCTACTCTAGTTCTGGCTCAGTTAGTATGCCACCTTAGTTAGTTGAGTGTGGTTTGAGACCCATATATAGGGTTCTTCTATTTCTTTGTACTAGAGTTCTTTTGGCTTACACAAACTAAGAAGAGAAAAACTGTTTTCAGCCTTCACCTTTGTGTATATTCCCCCATTGTGCAAGCAAGAAAGCTATAAGTGAGACTCCTTCCTTCTCTCCCACAATCTTGACATGGTATCAGAGCCTTGTTCGTGGTAACGAGCTCAAGAAAGCAAACCAAGTTTGCGGTGTTCTGGTAAGAGGACCAGTGTTGCTTTCATTTTTCTGTTTTGGGAGCAAGTCTCTGCAGGTAGCACAGCTGGAAAGTGCAAGAGTGCATTGTCTGAGATTGAGATGCCCTTCGCGGTATAGCAAGAGGGCAGTATATGCTGCGAGATGGGGCTTTAGCCCTCGGTTGCCCTGTTTTTCTGATTTGAGGCCATTTCGGGGCGTGTTTTGGAGGCAGAAGTTTTCCGCACACACTCAGGAAAAGGCCCTGTTTTATGCTTTGCGACTACTGTTCTACAGGTCGGTGAAAAGTTACTGTAGAAATTGCATCGTATGCCTGTGCGCAGAGACATTGGGAGTTACAGAATCATCCTTGTTGCCTATTGATGTAAAATCGTTGCTAGGAAGTGACTGTATGGTCAAATACCACTTTCGTCAGTTTTGCAAATTTGCCCTTGTGAGGCTAAAGCTGTGTTTTTTGCAGTGATAGAAATTTTTGCAGTGTTCTGTAATGGTGTCTGATTCTCTTTCACAGATTGTCACTGAAAAGCTTGACAAGAACAACTTCCAAGCATGGAAGTTTAGAATGACGAATTTCCTTATGGGAAAAGAATATTGGGAATTCGTTGCAGGAAATGAAGAAGAACCAATTCTTTTTTATGTTCCCAATCAACATAAAATGCATGCATTTAAAGGATGACATGAGAGAGCTAGAAAAGTTATGTACTGGCTATCTATCAGTATTTCAGACTCTATGATTCTGCATATTTAGGATGCAAGTATGCCAAAGGAGGCATGGGATACTTTGTCAAAAATGTATAGCACAAATACGCAGGCCAGGAAAATGCAGCTCAAGCAAGAGTTGCACAATGTGCAAAGAGAAAGTATGAGCATCAATGACTACCACATGAAGGTAAAGAAGCTTGCAGATGCACTTGCTTCCATTGGGTCGCTAGTGGAAGATGATGACTTAGTTTCTGTGACCTTGAATGGTCTAGGAAAGGATTATGCACAGTTCCGAACATCCATTTCCGTCCGTGAAAGATTTCCTGATTTTGAGGAGTTGATTGCTCTTCTAATTTCTGAGGAGTAGAGAAATGGTGGTGGATCTTCTTCAGGAGGAACTTCAAAAGAAACTGTCTTCTACTCAAATGCTGGAAGAGGTAGAGGTAGAGATAGAGGTAGAGGAGGCCGATCTGGAGGCCGTGGTAGAAATCAGAATATGCAATAAACTCAAGAAAACCAGTCCTATGGAGGAGGACGTGGTAACTCTAGAGGCAGGGGAGCCAAAGAGGTCATGGTGGATGGCAAAGAGGCCAAAATGCAAACAGCAATGTTGAATGCTACTACTGTGGTAAAATGGGTCATATGGCTAAAGACTGCTATAAAAAGCAGAATGACATCATGAATGGAAAATTGCAACAAGGGAATTATGCATCTTCTAGTAGACAGGGTGATGACAGAAATAAACATTTGTTTATGGTGCAGCACATGAACAATTCTGTGACAAGTGCAGAAGAAAGCAACGAAGTGTGGTATATTGACTCAGGTGCATCAAACCACATGACATGTCATGCAGAATTGATGCAGGATGCAAGGAAAATGGAAAAACCAGGATTTGTGGAGACTAGTGATGATACTGCACATCCTATTGTGCAGATTGGAAAAATTCATTTGTCTATGCAGAATGGGAAAAAGAAATACCTATCGGATGTATTTCATGTCCCGAATATCACCAAGAACTTGGTTTCTGTTGGTCAAATGGTTGAGCAGGGCTTGCAGGTTAGATTTAATCCTCATGGATGCTTTGTTGAGGATATGAAAAATAAAGGTCGCTTGATAGCAAAAGGAAATAAGAAGGGCAAAATGTTTACATTGGATGCAGACATGCCTGAATTGAGTGCAGCAATGTTTGCACATGGGACTGGTGTTGTTGCAGATATTGATATTTGGCATAAACGCATTGGTCATGTTAATGTACAGCGACTTAAATCAATGCAAGCCCAAAATATTGTTGCAGGATTGCCTAAATTCAATGTTGCAGAAATGCATAAGGTATGTGAAGCCTGTCAGTTTGGAAAACAGGCAAGGAAACCATTTCCTAGACATGTTCAAGAGAGTAAGAAGCCATTGGAATTAATCCACTCTGATGTGTGGATTACTAAAGCTGTATCTCTTGGAGGCCGTCATTATTTTGTCACTTTTATTGATGACTATAGCAGAAAAGTTTGGGTGTATTTTATGAAAAAGAAAAGTGAAGTTTTTTGACATTTTAAAACTCTTAAAGCTATGATTGAAAAAGAAACAGGCCTGCAAATAAAATGCCTAAGGTCAGATGGAGGGGGAGAGTACCTCTCAAATGAGTTTGCAAGGTTCTTGTAGGAGAATGGCATAAAGCAGTAACATTCATGTAGTCATACCCCACAACAAAATGGAATTGCAGAAAGAAAAAACATGCATATTGGAGAGGTATCTCGTGCCATGCTCAACGAAAAAGACTTGCCAGATTTTTACTGGGCTGAGGCAGTTGCTACAACAGTCTACATAATGAACAGGACTCCCATTGTAGCAATACATGGCATGACTCCAGAGGAGAGGTATACTGGTAGGAAACCAGATATTTCTCATTTGAAAATTTTTGGTTGCATTGCCTATGTTCATGTGCCAGATGAGTTGAGATTCAAGTTGAATCCAAAAGCTGAGAAGTGCATCTTTATTGGTTACTCTCTGTAGCAAAAAGGGTATAGATACTATAACCCTTCTACTCGTAAGTTTACAGTGAGCAGAGATGTTGTTTTTGATGAGATGAGTAGCTGGTATAAATCAGTAAATGTGATTGATAATGTAGATGCACGAAATGGTAATGCTGCAGAGAATTCACAGCAGCAGTCACAAGACATTAGTGGACCTGGAGCATCCTCTAGCAGTGGTTCACATTCTTCGCCATGGATAGACAGATTGAGATCAGGAGAATCTTCTCAAAGCAATGCAGATAGTGCTATGCATGTATCACGAAAAGGAAAATAGAAGGTAGATCAGCCCATGTTTGATGTGAATGCAGGTCACTCTTATGTGGATGGTGAATCCAGTGACTCAGAACAGAGCATTGATGATGAGTTGGGTATTCCTTCTATTGTCACACCTGGAGTAAGGAAGACCAGGGATGATTTGAGAGCACCTGGGAGTGAACCTACTTTGCGCAGGTCTACCAGAGCTAGGTATCCTGTAGATAGGCTGAAATATGATGGATTTACAGCCATTCACTATGCATATATGGTCAAAGTGATACAAGAACCAGAACCCACTTCTTTTGAGCAAGCCATGGGAAAAGAAAAATGGGAGAAAGCCATGGATGAAGAAATGGATGCCTTGGAAGCAAATGCTACATGGGAATTGGTACCTTTGCCTAAAGGTAAACATGCAATTGGCTGTAAGTGGGTTTATAAGGTGAAGCACAATGCAGATGGTTCTGTGAATAGATACAAGGCAAGATTAATAGTCAAGGGGTATGCACAAACATATGGCATTGACTATGAAGAAACATTCAGTCCGGTTGCAAGGATGGCAACCGTAAGAGTAGTCATTGCTATGGCTGCATCAAAGGGATGGTCTTTACATCAGATGGATGTAAAGAATGCCTTCTTGCATGGTGATTTGCAAGAAGAGGTCTATATGGAGCAGCCACCAGGTTATGTGCATGCTGTTCATCCTGAGTTTGTTTGCAGGTTGAAGAAAGCCTTGTATGGCTTGAAGCAAGCACCTAGAGCATGGTCTGACAAGATAGGACAGTATCTTGTCACTATTGGCTTTCAGATTTCCAAGGCAGATTTCTCACTTTATGTGAGAAAAACAGAGAAAGGTATTATGCTACTTGTCATTTATGTTGATGATTTGATTATGATAGGTGACAGTGATGAAGATATCCTTCATGTGAAAATGCTATTGAAGCAGAAGTTTGAGATGAAGGATTTGGGAGAGCTGCGTTATTTCTTGGGCATTGAGGTGATTAGATCACCAAGTGGGATACAGCTCTTGCAGAGACAGTATGGATTGGACATGCTGTCCAAATATGGGATGACAGGCTATAAGCCTATTCCAGTTCCTTTGGAGCAAAATGTGAAGCTGAGCGCAGATGCAGGTGATCTTCTGGAAGACCCTACTATGTACAGATGCATAGTAGGAAGCTTGATTTATATGACTATTACCATGCCAGATTTGAGCTATGATGTTGGATTGATAAGTCAGTTTATGCAGGCTCCAAGGAAACCGCATTTGGATGCGGCTAGACGCATACTCAGGTATGTGAAGTCCACATTGCAGTATGGACTATTTTATGAGACTGGGGTTCAGATACAGTTGCATGGATATACTGATGCTGATTGGGCTGGTAGCATTTCTGATAGACGATCTACCAGTGGATATGTGTTCTCCTTTGGGAGTGTTGCAGTCACTTGGAGCAGCAAGAAACAGCCTACAGTTGCCTTGTCCAGCACAGAGGCTGAGTACAGGGGTGCAGCAATGGCTGCATGTGAGGTAGCTTGGTTGCATAAGCTACTTTATGATATGCATCAGCCTACAGATGGGCCAGTTGTCATTTATTGTGACAACATGAGCAGTATACACTTGGCAAATAACCCAGTCTATCATGCTAGAACAAAGCACATTGAGATGCATTATTACTATGTGCGGGAGAGGGTTTTACTAGGTCTTATTGATCTAGTTTATGTCAGCACAGAGGATCAGGTAGCCGACATATTTACGAAGGCATTGGGCACAGAGAAGCTGCGCAAGTTCAGAGACCTGCTTGGTGTGCAGGAATTGGGACTGAGCTCGAGGGGGAGTGTTGAGATATCGAGCTTCACTCCTGATATGCCAGGGTGACCATTGTGCATTTATGTCACCGACTTGTTAGCTGTAGATGCAGTTGGTACACCACCCATGAATAATAGCTAGATGACAGCTATCCTTATCTACTCTAGTTCGTGGCTCAGTTAGTATGCCACCTTAGTTAGTTGAGTTTGGTTTGAGACCCATATTGTCAGAGTGCAGTGGTGCGGAAGCGTAGGACTGAGAGAGAGAGAACGCAGAGAGAGAAGGGAGAGAAAGAGACAGTGGACAATGAAGATCTGCTGTATAAAGAATGCTGAATATAAAGATATACACGGGCGTAGTGCGCTGGACTGCGTGTCTCCACCTCGACGATGCGACCTGCTGTCCACCTCGAAGTCTGCTGCAGTCTGCACTGTCTGCTGTCTGAAATCTGTGAACAGAGACAGAGACTGCGCGTCACCGGTCTGTAATCTGTGTCAGAGAGGAAGTGTACTGACTGCTGAAAGTGTCGACTATTAAATAGTCGAAATCTGCCACGAACTGGGGCGCCAGAAACAGGGCGCAGCCTGGAAACAAGTCGGCTGCATTAAATGATGCAGCCGATTGGGCTGCAGACAGTCGGACTGCCACGTGGCAGTCCGACTGCACAGTCCGTTTGACTGTGCAGGCTATGATCTGTCTAACACCCCCTCTGGCTATGATCTGTCTAACACCCCCTCTCAGAGCCTGGACAGGGCAGAAGCCTGAGGGATCTGGAATGTTGCCGAAGTAGAGCCTAAGGAAGCGCCTTCGTAAACAAATCCGCAAGATTGTCCTCCGTCTTGCAATACTCCACAGTGATGGTTTCATCCAGAAGCTTTTCTCGGATGAAGTGGTAGTGAATCTCAATGTGCTTCGTCCGGGCATGAAAAACAGGATTCCTTGCCAAGGCAATGTAACTTTCATTGTCACATTGCAGCAATGTAGGACGAGTTTGGGGGCACCCAAGCTCCTCCAACAATCTCCGAAGCCACACAACCTCGCATGTGGTGGAAGACGCGGCCTGATACTCCGCCTCAGTAGACGAAAGGGCTACCGTGGGCTGCTTCTTGCTACTCCATGAAATAACACCTGCACCCAAAGTAAAGCAGTAACCTGTAGTAGACCGCCTGTGGTCCATGTCACCGGCCCAATCCAAGTTGCTCCAACCTGCAAGTACATGCAAAACCTCTGAGGTATGGGTGCCACCTCGTCCATCCGGAATAAGCTGCATCTTACCTCGACTTGCAACAGAAACTGAAGAGCTGTCTCCAATGAGAACCTGCCCACGCGAAGGTCGCAGCTGGGCAACACCATCTGATGAAGGAGTCATGTGCCGTGAGGCACCACTATCAACAATCCACTCTCGAGCTTGGGGAGCCGTCATCGCAGCATCAGAAGCATTCGGTGAAGCGTCCTCAATGACAGCTAGATGAAGAAATGCAGCTGATGAGGGTGTAGCCACCGCTCCAGAATCCTTGGTATCCTTCTTCTTGGTGTCCTTCGTGTCTTTGTCAGGGCAATCCTTCTTCCAATGGCCAGTCTTTCCACAAATATGACATGTGGAGTCTTTGTCCTTGTCCTTCTCCTTGTCCTTCTTGGACTTGTTATCCCCCTTCTTCTTCTTTTGGTCCTTCCCCTTCTTCTGAGAGGCTTGACCTGTCAACGCCTCCGACTTGGAAGCATTCTGTCCCTTTAACTGTTCCTCTTGGTCCAAGACCATAGGAACCAACTCTTCCCACCGAAGAGTAGACTCTCGCCCCGAAGCAATAAGGGCAGAGTAAAATGTACCGAATCGTGGCGGCAACTGGGACAATAGTGTGATCGCCATGTCTTCGGAGGAAATCGGCTTCCCCGCATTCTGAACCTGCATCTGTAGCTGCCTTAGCTTGTTAATGTGTTCCCTTAGCGAAGAAGACTTATTGACGGACAAGGTCCGCATCTGTACCTCCAAAGAAATCCTCTTCATCAGGGTCATCCGATTGTACATTTGATCAAGCTCCAGCCATATCTCCCGACCCACCGTCAAGTGCTGGATGTGAGCGATCACGGCTGTAGTGCATGATAGAAAGAGAAAGGATCGAATCCTGGCATTCAGTTTGTCCCAATGAGACTGGCCCTGGCCAACTCCGCATGAGCATCGGAAGAGAGTTTGGACTCATCTCTTACCGAAGGCCGGTCAATATCCTCCTGTACCAACTCCGCCAAATCATAGGACTCAAGGATGGCCAACATCATAACGCGCCAAATGCGGTAGTTGTCGCCGTCGAGCTTTTGATCTGTAGGAAGAGCCGGTAAGACAGGCACCTTCCGGTCCATAATCGCCTGGAACTCCAAGTCCATCTGTGTAGACATCTTCACCTGCAATGCCTTCTCAAATGCAAAAGCAGCCCCCTCTGACTGGGTAAACTCAGCCTGCTAAGGCTCTTCCGCGTCCTGAAGCTTCTTCACCCGCCGGAGGCGATGAAAAAGCAAAACCTGCACTTTTAGACTGAAAACTCAAACTTCCTCCGCGTCAAACAGCAGTAAACAGCAGTAAATCCACCACCTGTACTCCTTTCCTGTGCGCCCACACTCGTTTCAGCCTTGTTCCAAGGCGTAGCCCTCCTGTCTGCCCTTAAACGCAAAAAACGCAAATTTGTGTCGCGATGGAAACTCTTCAGGTTGATTCTGCGCTTAGTCAGCCCTCAAACACTACTCTGATACCATGTCAGAGTGCAGCGGTGCGGAAGTGTAGGACTGAGAGAGAGAGAACGCAGAGAGAGAAGGGAGAGAGAGAGACAGTGGACAATGAAGATCTGCTGTATAAAGAATGCTGAATACAAAGATATACACGGGCGCAGTGCACTGGACTGCATGTCTCCACCTCGACGATGCGACCTGCTGTCCACCTCGAAGTCTGTTGTAGTCTGCACTGTCTGCTGTCTGAAATCTGTGAACAGAGACAGAGACTGCGCGTCACCGGTCTGTAATCTGTGTCAGAGAGGAAGTGTACTGACTGCTGAAAGTGTCGACTATTAAATAGTCGAAATCTGCCGCGAACTGGGGCGCCAGAAACAGGGCGCAGCTTGGAAACAAGTCGGCTGCATTTACTGGGCTGCAGACAGTCGGACTGCCACGTGGCAGTCCGACGGCACAGTCCGACTGACTGTGCAGGCTATGATCTGTCTAACACATATATAGGGTTCTTCTATTTCTTTGTACTAGAGTTCTTTTGGCTTACACAAACTAAGAAGAGAAAAACTGTTTTCAGCCTTCACCTTTGTGTGTATTCCCCCATTGTGCAAGCAAGAAAGCTACAAGTGAGACTCCTTCCTTCTCTTCCACAATCTTGACAGGCAGTTCAAGGTAGTGTGTGGATTGAGTAAAGTAGAGTTAAAGATTGAAGGCTTTCTATGGCTATGAACTGAGTTGAGATTCAAGAGAGTTGAAGGAGTAGGGGGAAGAGCTGAACTGAGCTCACCATGGCTCTGATACCATGTTGACAAACATGGATCTTGAACATAGTTTAGCTATGGAGGTTTGAACTCGTAAGCAATAGACATGAAGACTGATGACTAGACACAGACTTTCACTCAAGTGAATTAGGTTCCAAGATAGATTAGCTTGGACTCATAAACACAATCTTGAGAGGATAGAGTTACAGATTGTAAGTACAAAGTACAATAGCATTTTATTAAAAAGTGAACCAAGTACATGCTTTTATAGCTTTTCAGTTTCTCCACAATCCTCACTGTGCAAATGGGATTCATGACATCTCTTCCTGGAGCATACATCATTTGTTACTTCTCAACACAAAACGACACTTGAAGACTCTGAAGTGGAAAATGATAGACCGAGAGCGAAAAAATTGCTTCATACGAGGTCTTATGAGGAAGAGGCGTAATCGGCGGGCACCGGTTGAGGATGTACACCGGAGTGTTAACAGCCTCGACCCAAAGGCGCTCAGGGAGCTCTACTGCGAACAGCATAGAGTATGCCATTTCCATGATTGTCCGGTTCCTAGGCTCTACAACTCCATTCTGAGAAGGGGAGTTGGTAGGTGAGCTGGCAGGAGATTGCATGCTTTTGTAAAAACTCGGAAAACTTGTGGGAGATGAACTCACCACCGCTATCACTCCTCATGCAACCGACACGATGACCAGTCTGGTTATGAACCAGTAGCACCCAAGCAGAAAAAGACTTATGCTTGAGAAAGTACATCCATATGTATCTAGAATGATCATCTACTATAAAAAAGAAGTACAGTGCGCCGTTCAAGGCGACAATGGATGTTGGCCCACAAAGATCAACATGAATCAATCTAAGAGGCGACTCAACATGATGTGAGGTTTGTTGAGGGAATGGGGTATGGTGTTGCTTCTCGAGCTGACATGCTTTACAGACATAACCAGCTCATGGTGTGACAACTCATAACGCCAAAGGCGCTCATTGTTCGTAGGCTCTTGAGATGTGGCTAAGGCCTGAAAGCTATGGAACACGGAGTCCTCAGCTGTCGGCTCGGTCAGAAAATATGTCATGTGGTATAGGCCATTAGGCTGTGCCTCACTGCGAGCAATCACTAAACTGGTCTGAGAGTCAAGGACCTCGACTGTGGTCACTGTAAAGAAGACTGCTCGCCCCAACTTGCAAAGCTGCTGAACAAATAACAAGTTCACCCCAAGCTGAGGGACATGATATACATTGTCCAGTGAAGCCAGATCCGGACCCTTGTCAGTGGCAAAACTGACGCAACCTTGAGCCTGAATCTTGACCGAGGAGTTGTTTCCTACGCGGACCCATTCGGCTGTAGGGGCTCGGGAACGGAAAATGTCCGCTATAGGAGACATATGATGTGTAGCTCCATTGTCCACAATCCAAACAGGAGTTGAAGTGCTCGGCTGTGATGAGTGGGCCTTTGCGGTAACCTCGTCAGGAGGCAACTCACAGATGTGGACAAGACTCACATCGGATGTCTCTATGGAGACGATGTGGGCCTCTGCAGACTAGTTATACAAGCCGTCTGGAGTTAAGAACGACTGAGATGACTGAGCGATGGCAGTATGAGTCTGACCTTTAAAGTGCCCCTTGCCATCACCTTGCCTCCCTTGCTGGGGGTTGCCCGACTGAGGGGCGGGGGTTTGTGACTTAGATTTTGGTGCTGTGCCTCTTGCCTTTGATCGATACTCGTCGTCAAAATGGCCAGCCTTTTGACAATGTTGACAATACCTATCTTTTTAAGTTGGTTTGTGGATGAAAGAAGACATTCCCATGTCTAGTCATCTGAATGAACTCAACACTATTCTTAGTTAGTTGAATGCTCAAGAGATGGTATCACTTCTTGTTAGTGTTCGGCAAAGACGATCAACTGCAGATACCCCCTTTTTCTAGACATCATTCATGACACTCCGATAGTTTTTGTCAAGGCTTGGAGTATCCTAGATAATATCTTTGATTTCTTTGAGGCCATGGAGTGGACCTGACATAGCGGACAAGAGATAGCAGCGGTTGTGTTGATTTAAAGAAAGCCTATGCCATGATTCATCGGATCTCCATGAGGGTACCATGGCCTAGCAAGGCTTTCTATAGCAGTGGATGATGTGGATCAATGGAATCTCTTTATAGGATGATGAGTAGTAGGGTGGTCATAGGGGAGTTTTGGCTGGAGAAGTCAGTCAGAGAGGATTGCCTGTTGCCTCCATATCTTCTTTTGCTCTTTGTGAAGGTGATGCCATATCACCTTCTCTTAAGAGTCAGTGGGCTGAGGGGTCTCACGCTACCAGAATGGACAAAGATAGAGTTATAGGACAAATTATCCCGATGATATAACCTTGTATGTTGAGGATGATGAGTTGATGTTGGAGAGCGTGAGTTGGCCTTGGGGATGTTTTCCACTCTTGCAGGAGATCAATTGGCACCAAGTCAATTGGTGTTCTTATTGATCTCCACTCCAACACAGATTGGGGGTTTCACTTGATAGATGGGTGAAGCCAGGGGCAGACGATCAAATATCTTGGGTCCCAAATGGGAACTGGACATCACAACCATCCAGGAGTTTGTACCTTTGTTGGATTTAATCCAACGGGAGCTGATCTTTTGGAGCACAACTTGTCCCTTGTTAATAAGTGGAGCTCTAGGGGTCAACTGAGTCCTACTTGCAATTGCGTGGTGTATAATTTCATGCTGGTCTCGTGACACTTACTTCCTATCTTTTCAGCCTATATCTCTCAGATACAATGTTTAGTTCAGAATTTCCTGCGATCCTGTTCAGATGGGTCCAGATATTCTAGAGTCAAAGAGGCTTGGCAGAACATCAACACTGCTCAGTGCAAGGATTAGGGATTATTGACCTAGACTACCAGACTTAGGTCCTTTTTGGCAAGTTGGTGATCCGAGAACTCACATCAAGTGGGCACACCTGGAAGCTTCTTTTGTTGGAGCGGTTTCAGGAGTGTTGACCACATGTTAGAGGAAACTGCAAACCCTCCTTGAGGTGGATCTTCACTATGGTATTTTCCACGCTTCCTAGGTACTCTTTTTTGTTTTGTTTGTTAGGAATTTGGCAGCACTTGTGGAAGGTGCTGGAGCAGAAGCCCTCGTGTTGTTAGGAGGAGATTGATAGACAACCAATCATTTCGAATGTGCAGGTCAGGGATAGAAACCTGTTGCAACTCGGGGAGCTCACACGCTTAATAGGCTGCTTGGGAGGTTGGATGTACCCATTTCATCAGAGTGCAGAGTAGGACCTAGATCGCTTGACTAACAACCAAACCCGACCAACAACCAACCAACCCCCAATCCCCCCCCCCCCCCCCCCCACACACACACACACACACACAATGCCCACTGAGAGCTGGGTGGCATCCTAGCACTGGATAGAGGGCAGCGAGGCTTAGCTTTGCATGACATCCCTTGGAGGAGGATCCACATCATAGGACTCAAAGGGACCTGGCTTGCTTATTCAAATTTTGCAGATGGCAGTGAGCTTTTTTGCCTACAAAATCTGCTGTCAAAGTAAGTAAACAGCAACCAAACAGAGCACGGGCAGCCAAGGGAGGAGAGAAGGTTGCAAATGACAAGGTGATCCATTCTAAATCCTTCATCAGCTGAGAAACCCCACGAGCTGCATGCCTTGGACTGCCTTTCAAGCAGCCAAACTTTCATTTAATTGAATTAAAGTCATGTTTCCCAAACTCTCATTTAATGAAACTTTCATGCTTTTAACTGCAGAAACTCATGGTTTCAAGGTTCCGAGATTATTTCTTGGCTCTGCCCTTGTACCACATGGCCCAGACTTTGTCAAAATATCCATTGTCCATAGTCTCCATTGCCAGTACAATGGTCATCATGGTCAGAGCTGGGGGTATGAGAATTGAGGTACTTTAATAAAAAACTTATGATATATTTAATTAAAATAGGTCATAGTTCGTTAACCTTTCACAATCTGATGATACTTCCTCGTGTGGTAAGTACAACCAGTGAATGGCTTAAGGTTTGTGAAAATGTCCCTCCAAACTAGCAAATAGTGATAGTAGAACAAGCTCACTTTGAGCTTGTGTTACTTCACCAATTTTATATGTTAGTAGAACGAGTTCGATTGAGTTCCTTAAATGATGCTTCCCTTAATCTACCCCTTGGCACCTGTGTAAAGCTACTTTTATTAAGATGGCAGCTGGTCAGTGGACCCTTCTCTTTGATGTGAATAATTTTTTTTGGATATGGTAATGTGTGGAAGGTGACAACCAGTGTAGTCTTTTGTCTGGAGGCTTTGGTACCAGGATTTCATGCATTTCGGTCATGATTTGAGAAATTACTGCTTTTCTTGGGTTGACTGTTAACGTACGTGGTTTTGGCTGTATCGTTGATGCTTTTCTTGATTCTAGCTAGCGTTGCCACCCACAATCTAAATGGACATTTAATACAGATTGTATGCATCATGTCGCATTTCCGTTTCATGTTGTTAATGTAAGTCTCTAAGCAAGTCATTCATTGTACATTTGTGTCTATATCTACTGCTTGATTGTATGTGATTTGCAACTATATTTACTGCTTGATTGTATGTGATTTGCATGTCAGGAGGTGGTTGAGCTCTTGTCAGCTGGTGGAATACTTGAACAAGGTGCTTGCTTGGATGCTCTACCTGCATTAATGCTTGGTACACCTGACAACCAACAGGTACATATGCTAGCCCTTAAGCATTTTGTTTAAAAAGGCCTCATCAAGTATGTTCTTTCCTATGTGATGATTGTCTGGATGCTTGAGCCATATTTGCAGTTTGTACATGCAAGAGGCAGAAGTACAGAGCATTAGACTCTATGGGGATTAATTGGAAGGTTACTATGATCATCACACGTGTCTTTATTCAAGACATTTTCTCTTGCAGCACAACAGTTGGAGTTAAGCCTGGGTCTATCACTCTCTTAGATGTTTTCCTGGATAGGGCTTAAAGGAATCGGAGATGTAATGAAGGTGTGATGCCAGCTCTTGATAGTGCAAGTTCACTGCTGTTGTATGCTTAAATGGGGGATAGGGAGCCATGCCCCGGGGTGGGGGGGGTGGGGGGCGGCACTGTGCAAAATGTTATATGACCATACACAGAGGGAGAAGAGTGAGAGAATCACGTGCTCAAGGTATGAATGTTATCTTATCCAAGGCTGCAAGCCTATGACCATGAGATAACTCGTGACATGACAAGATGCTCCACAATACCGAATCCTAGGCAGATTTAGAGATTTTATAAAGTCTTGACAGAATTAGAATTAGTACCCAGTTCTCTATCGATTGTGATGATCACAGCAGGAAGAACATGAATGGACGAGCTGACTCAAAGGAAGCATGAGGCAATGGATGAGAAACTGGGACAATCCAGACAATGGTGATAAGGGCTCCTCTAATGAAAAAAGGGGATAATGGAGTTCTTCATTTTCAATGTCTGAGTTTCTATTAAGGGGGACTTTGAGTGATACGGAGACCTGCCAAAATGGAGATCAGAAACTAGAGTTGGAAGCATCAGTGGATTTAAACACACTTAGGTTATAAGCGGACATAAATAAATGTTTTTTTACACTAAATTTTTGTGCAATTTGGTAAGCTTCATGTGTCAGATTCAATGTTCTGAAAAAAGGGCTAGCACTGAAACATGGTGATGAGTTCTGAAGCAATGAAACATCTGGTGCATTTTAATTATGGTCTCACCAATAGGCTTTTGGAAAACTTTCAGGAGTTTGTGCGCCACCAAGGCCTTGTGAAGATCTCTGATTTTGTAAAGAATGGTCATGCAGATGAAAGGATGAGGTAATACTTTTATGTGCTGGACTCTAAGAACCTTGTACTAGCTGTTTTCTTGTGTTAATCCATGAAGAGATGTACACTGAATCAGTTGTAGTCATTTCTTGATCTCATAGGTTACTTTGCCTTTTAGCAGGTGTTAATGTAACTCTCTCTTTCTGTTTGTTTGTCTGTCTGTCTCCCACGGCGAGCCTTCCTCTCCAAAAGGAAAGCTCTTAAAGGAGAAAAAGTCTATTTGAGGATGATCTCACACCTACACAAGTAGCCCACCACAGGGAATGCATGCCACAGATTATGGAGGCTCACAAAGTGGGCAAATGGGCAGTATATAGAGATGGATGCATCATTATCACAGATGGGCGCCATTGACGGGGTGTGGCCTATGAGACACACTTGAAGTTTGTAGTGTGGAACTGTAATGGAGCCATGAGGACTGATGCAGGGCTATTCCAGGAGACCTTCATTGGTAGGGATATCATCTTGTTTACAGAGATACACTAGGGTTCGGGCATGGGGCATGTAGTTACTAGAGGTGAGAGGCTACAGATGGGAGAGAATATGCCTCCCTAGAGCCTGATCATGAGGGGGGACTAGAGAGTTTTGAGGGGTAGCTATACTGTACAGGGAGGAGCTACAACATATAAGTCCCTAGTGAGGAGAGAACAAGAAAAAAGTGACAAAGTGCAAATGTACATAAAGTACAACAGGATGAGGTTTAGACATCATCTCATCCTACGCCCATCATTTTCCTAAGGAAGGCAAAACATTTTTTTTAGAGACTTTCAATGAGCAGATTTGCAGGATTCTCGTCAGTTGAGCTCAACAGAGTTGTACTCTACTACCTCCTTGATGAAGTAATAGCACACCTCAATATGTTTAGTCTTTGTCTTTGCATGGAATACCGAATTCTTGGCAAATTGAATGGCACTCATAGAATCCAAATGCAGTGTAGGGACTGCATCAGTAAGACTAAGGTCTGGGACCAGACGGCCTAACTAGAGAGTCTCCTTGCAAGCCTTAGTGCTTGCAATATACTTTGTCTATGTAATAGATAGGGCCATGCATTTGTGTACCTTGGATATCCACAAAACAATGCCTCCAGTAGGTGAAAACATAGCCAGAATTGGACTTCCTACTGTTTGCATATTTAGTATAATTAGAGTCAGTGTATCACATGACTCATGTATCCTAGCCACCATAGCATATGTACATATCTGCAGTGCTCTTAGGTACCACTTGTCCTTTGCTACCTCTGTGATGAAGTGATAGCTCATCTCAATGTGCTTTGTCTTTGCATGGAAGATTGGATTCTTAGTCAACTAAATGACACTCATAGAATTCGAATGCAGTGTAGGGACCACATAAGTAATACCAAGGTCTGCAACTAGATAGCCTAACCAGAGAGCCTCCTTGCAAGCCTCAGTGGCTGCAACATACTCTGCCTGTATAGTAGATAGGGCCATGCATTTTTGCACTTTGGACATCCAAGAAACAACGCCTACTGTCTACATATCTTGCATAATTGGAGTTAGTGTATCCCACGACTCCTGTATCCTAGCTACCATAACACATGGACATATCTGCAATGCCCCTAAGGTACCACTTATCCTCTACATCTCGTTAATGAGAAACCAACCTTTTTTCTTGGATAGGGTGATAAATAACCTTATCAAGCACTAATTACAACAAATATAAAATTCACATAAACTGAAAATGCAAATATAATTACTTTAATCTTGGACATTGGACACCCTATTGGCCCCGTAATTGGTGTCCCTTGTGGTATTTTTTAAATCTTATGTTGTAAATGGAAGGATCATAACTGAGATACCTCCTCCTCTAATCCAAGTGCCTCTTGCTGTCAAAACTGACTAGTAAGCCTCCAAACCAATTTGCTCCTTGGTTTGCTTGGGGATTGGCTTTTACCCTACTCCTTCAAAGACAAATTTAGCCGCAAATCTAATATTGGCTGACTGGCTTCTTGAATCTGCCTAAAATTCCTCAATTTCAGCTGTTGGAATTCGAGTCCTAGATTCTCAATTTTAAATACGCATCCCGAGACAATTGTCAAAATCCTACTTTTTGTTGTAAATTAGGGTTTACAATAGAGATTGATTGAAATCTCTTCCTCTGATGGTTCAAGCTATTGGAAAATACTGAAATAACTTGAGAAATGGTTGGGGAATGAGATAGAACAGAGAAATTTCAGAATTTTATCGCTAGAAGTACTGAAAAACTGCTGTTGCCTTGCTTAAACAACCATGGAACCTATTACCTACAGCTTAGGACCACCAAAAATATTGCTGCTCCCTCCTATATACTGTCATCTGCACCAGAAGGACCTTGGGTTGCTGTCACCTGCTCCTGGAGGGCTCCAAACTGCTGTCACATGCTATAGGATTGATCCATGGTGGCTGCAAATCACATGACTAGCTTGTTCTTGCTCTCTAATAGCCTCCTTCTCTCTCATAATGGTTGGAATAGACTTCCACCAGCCTCTTAAAACGTTTTTGCCACTTGCATGTGCAAGTTTTGCCAAGTGGCAGCCCTCTAACTCCATTTTTCACCATTTTCAGCTTATTAAATTAATTTTCAGAATATTAATTTTGAAAATTAATTTAATAATTATTCAAGTGCTTATAAAATTAATTCCATAAGCCAATAATTAAATTGACTAGGCCGATTTGTCGCTCAAGGATCCTTGAGCAATTATTAACTCTTAGACTGGCATTAATTAATTAATTAATGCCTAGTCTCTAATGTCACCATTGACATTAGTGGCCAATAAATTAGTCTAGACCGAAATTTGACAATGGGTACCACTTAGTACCTGTCAGGTATAACTTATTACAACTGTTGCCTTTGACCCCATTGCATCCTCGAGGTTCTTGGCCTATTACCATGAAATAACTGCTATGTGCATCACATGTGTTAATAACCTTACACATTTGATTAATAACTTAATCAAATGTTATCGGCAAGATTAAAGCACCGCAAAATTTCATGTCCTTGTAACAACCTCAACGACCTGCTCAAGTTGCTTATGCATTTTCTTTTCATGGAAAACAACATGATAGTTGCAGACGACCTTCCAAGCTTGATATCCCATAGGCGATGCCCCATCTCACTTGAATCCCCATAACCAAGAAATATGCATTTCAGGGACTTAGGATCCAGCTTATTGCACTTGTCTTTGGAAACATGGTAGAAAACCTCACAACCAAAGATATGTAAATGAGCATATGATGGAGGTATTTTAGACCACACCTCCTCTGTAACCTGATAGTCAATAGTAGTACGTGAGAATTGATTAAACAAATGTATGGCAATAGTAATTGCCTCAACCCAAAATTATTGCGGTGAGCCTGTCTGGCTAAGCATACTACGAACTTGCTCTTGAATCGTCCTATTCATATGCTCAACCGTATCATTCGGGAGTGGGGTATACGAGGCGGTCAATTGGCGCTTAATATCCCTCTCATCTGTGAGATATGAGAGGATGTACAGAGATTGAAACTCAGCTGAGAGTATAGTTGATAATAAAGAGAAAGTGTAAGAGTGAAGACACGACTCCCCATGCAATAATCAAAGAGTGTGTTGTGTAAGTACAAATTACAAACCTTGAACCTTAGGGTTGCTAATGTGTGTTCACACTCGAAAGGTGTAAACCACGATAAGTGCCCAAACTGTGTAACATAGACAAGTAAGATAAAGGAGAATAAATCTGGGAAAAAAAACCTCTCGTAAGGAGAGAAAAAAGTGCCCCAATGTCCTATTGAGGATCATTGACACTCCTCTGTGAGCGTAGGCGTGAGTCAAACCCAACAACCCCCCCCCCCCCCCCCCGGAGTGAAGAGTGATCAATATACAAGAATCATCCACCAAAGAAGATAAAATTTAAATCATTGCAGAATGCTTCAAATTTGTCATGAGGAACAGCTTTGATGAAGATGTTTGCCACATTACTTCTGGTAGGACAATAGACAAGGTTAATATCTCTTGCATGTAGTCTCTCTCTTACAAAGTGATAGAGGATCTCTATGTGTTTCGTGTGTGCATGAAACACAGGGTTCCGTGCCATTGCAATGGCACTCTGATTGTCAGTAAAAAAAAAAGGAGCAGACTCTGTGACAGATACATCTAAATCAGCCAACAAACATCTCAGCCATATACATTCAATTATGGTAGTGAAAGCTGCCTTGTATTCAGCTTAACATGATGATGTGGTAACAATGGATTGTTTCTTGCTAAGCTAAGAGATGAAAGATGAGCCAAGAAAGAAATCATTTTCACCCGTAGAGTGACGTGAATTAAAATCACCAGTCCAATTCGATTCACTGTAAGCATGTAGTTGCAGTGGTCCCTCCTTGGCATAAAGGAATCCAAGAGTCCTAGTACCCTACAAGTAATGAAAAACATGCTTTACAGCTTGCCAATGTGACATGCGTGGGTGGTGCATATATGTGCTAAGGATTGAAACTGCAAATTGAATATCTGGCCTTGTGTTGTGTAAGTAAATGTGTAAGTAAATGAGACATCGAACTACTGGAGCATATGTATGGATATCAAACAAATCACTGTCATTATGCAAGGATAGCTTGAGTCTAGTCTCCATTGGTGTACAAATTGGCTTGTAATCCTACAAGCCAAACCTCTCAAGAAGTCTACCAATGTATCTAGACTGTGACAATCCAATGCCTCTAGCATCATGAATAAACTGAATGTCCAAATAATAGTGCAAAGGCTCTAAGTCTGACATCTCAAAAGTTTTGCAAACGTTGTTTGAATGCTGAAATCTGATCAGCATGTGTCACTGTGAGCAGAAGATCATCAACATAAAGACATATAACAAACAAGGATCCCCCCCTCTTTATATATATAAATTGTAGACTTTGATAAGTTGTTAATAAAACCTTGGTTGAGTAAAAAGGCATCAATTTTTGCATACCAAGCTCAGGGAGCTTGCTTCAAACCATAAAAAGCCTTTTTTAGCTTGCATACGAAGTGTTCAGATCCCACAATTGCAAAACCAATGGGTTACTATACATACACTTCTTCTTGAAGTTCCCCATGTAAAAATGTAATCCTAATATCAAGTTGGTACATAGTCCAACCATGATGGGCAGCCAAAGCAACCATAGACCGAATGGTAGTCATGTGGGATGTAGGAGCAAATGTCTCCTCATAGTCAATGCCTTTCTTTTGTGTGTAGCCTTTGGCCACAAGCCTAGCCTTATACTTGTCAATGGATCCATTTGCATTCCTTTTCAGCTTATAGACTCACTTTGTAGCAACGGCTTTCTACCCAATAGGCAAGGTCACTAAATCCCATGTTTGATTCTTTATGATAGAATCAAACTCAGCTTGCATTGCTGCCATCCAATACACACTATGTTGTGCATCGTGAAAACATTCAGGCTCCTCATCATCAAGTGTATGTGATGGCATAACAAACTCCATTGTATTTGCACCATCATACAGATGAGCTTATCTTCTAGTACGACCAGCAATAGGAGCATCCAAATGACTATCTTTCATAGTTTGCAAGTACCATCTAGGCATTTGCATAGCTTCCTGATTGTGTACAAGCTCCTGCTGAACTTCAAATTCAGCATCTTGCTGAATATTCGGATCAACCATAGGCTGATGTTCTGCATTACTCAATGGAGCAGTTGGCTGAACATTATATGTTAACTTGTTGAAGCTCCAGCTATATCACCAAAAGGAATGGGCAGCAGCCTTTCAAATACATCATTGGTAGCTTGATATGTATCAAAACCAACGAAGGATAATTTTGATTTTTCATCAAATCCCACATCTCTACTGACAAATACCCTCTTAGAGATATACAATCTATATTCTTTGTTCTCACTGCTGTACCCTACAAAAATGCATTTAACAGTCTTGTTGTCCAATTTCTTTCTTAGTACCTTGGAAATGTGAGCATACTTAAGACACCCAAAAGTACGAAAATATCCAATAGAAGGTTTCGAACTGTTCCAAGCCTCAAAAGGTGTGACATTCTTTAATGCCTTGGTAGGGCACTTGTTCAAAACATGGCAAGCACACATAATTGCTTCCATCCAAAAACTATGTGGCAAATCCTTTGCGTGCATCATACATTTGGCCATCTCCATGAGTGATGAATTCTTTCTCTTTGCAACCCTATTTTGTTGTGGAGTATATGCAATAGTGTACTAATGGACAATGCCTTTCTGCTTCAAAAAATTATTCAGCATGGAAGACATATTTTCCCCTTCGGTCCAAATGGAGAGTCTTAATCTTGCAGCTAGATTGATTTTCAGCAAGTGCTACAAAAGTCAAAAATGCGTCATATACCTTTGACTTTTTCACCAATGAGTAGACCCAGCAAAAACGAGTAAAGTCATCAATGAAAGTGACAAAATAATAATAGCCACCCATGACTTTGTTTGCATAGGGCCACATACATCCAAATACACAATTTGTAATTTGACAGTTGCCTTAAAAGCAACAACACAAGGAAACGAAAAACGATACATTTTTCCCAAACTGCATCCCTCACATATATGCTCAGGAGGTCTCTCCAAGAGAGGTAAGCCATCAAGCATTTGTGTATGCTCTATAAGCATCAAGCTGCCATAGTTAACATGCCCCATGCAGAGCATGCTATAACTCTGCGTGTGACATAGTAGAAGTAAGAGTAGATGCTAGATAGACTGACTGATCAATTGAATAAGCATCTAACTCATAAAGTTCATGACATAAAGTGCCAATCAAAACCAAAGTCATGAGTTCTTTATCTCTAACCATACATTTGTCATCATCAAATGTGACTTGCAGACCACACTTTGCCAAAGAGGAAATAGACAACAAATTCTCTTTATACTTGGCACAAATAATACATCCTGCAAACGGAGAATAGAGCCATCAATGGCTGTCAATATAATCTCCCCAATACCTCTAACAGGGTACGATGCATTGTTGGCACACTGCACAGACTTGCCAACAGGAGTTGCAATAACGGAGGAAAATAAATCCCTGTGGGGTGTAATATGCCTAGAAGCACCACTATCAAAGAACCAAGTGCTTGCATCCTTAGTAGAGCCAAATGCTCTATCAACCCAAGAAGAGTCGTAACTGCAAGTGTAGAAACAATGGTCACGGTTTGCAACAAAAGATGCGGACTCAGTAGTAGTAGTAGAAGGTGCATCTGAAACTGACATCCCTAACTCCTCCTCGGCTATGTGCTTCCTACATTTTGTGATGTAGTGACCAAGGATTTCAAGGGGGAGGGTTGTCATGAGGACATGTATTTTTAAAACCTCACTTACACGTGGATTAATTTTTAATCACATGATTAAGTAAATGATGTTGCAAAAGCCCTAGAATTTGTTGTCCCAAAATGCACAAATTCAGTCTATTACAGACTGACATTTATGTACATTTGCCAATGTTTGAGCTGACATCAAAAGCCCCAAAATTTTGGCCTGAAAATCACAAAATCTCTACAATAAATGTGTCCTCCACACTTGCACAACAGAGATATGCTGCCCAAGCACAAGCCCCTTCCAGTAGATCGAATCTGAATTAAAAAATTGATAAATTTTTCTTTTACCTTTGATTTTTGCTGAACAAGGCATAGGTGGCTGAGCTGGCAGCTCAAATGTTAGTTTAGGCAATGCAGAAAACTGGAGGCGATAGGACTGTGGCGGCGCAGACCTGCAGTATGTGGCGAAGTAGGTGGAACAGGAAGCAGTAGTTGGAGGCTAGGGTGGCGCTATCAGGTTGCTCCTCATAGGCGGGCAAAGGGATTGGTGGTAGCTGGGTTGGTGGGTGCTTGACACAGGTGCACAGGACTGGAGCACTTGCAGGGAGGATGTTGCACTGCTCTGGTGGTGGTGCAAGCAGTAGCAGCCGCAGGGAATTGGAGGCTGGCGGGCGCAGGTCAGCCAATTGGGCGTTGTGTTGGCGGACTTGGCAGATGGGCAGACTGCTGGTGGGGCTGGAGCTGTTCACTGCAGGTGGCAGCTTAGCTAGTGGTGGCCATGAGCTCAGCTAAGCTGAAGGCCACCAGCTCTGATACCAAATGGGAGATGTGAGAGGATGCACAGACATCGAAGCTCTTTTGAGAGTACCGTTGATAGTAAAGAGAGTCTGTGAGAGTGAAGACATGACTCCCAATGCAATAATCAAAGAGTGTGTTGTGCAAGTACAAAGTACAACCCTTAAACCTTAGGGTTTCTAATGTGTGTTTACACCCGAAAGGTGTAAAACACGATAAGTGCCCAAATTGTTCACACTTGAAAGGTGCGAAACACAATAAGTGCCCAAATTGTGTAACATAGGCACATAAAATAAAGGAGAATAAGTCTGGGGTAAAAAACCTCTAGTAAGGAGAGTAAAAAGTGCCCCAGTGTCCTACTGAGGATCATCGACACTCCTTTGTGAGTGTAGACGTGAGTCAAACCCAACACCATCACAAAACTTCTCAAAGGCTTTAGATACATACTCGTTCCCATTGTCAGATTGTAGGCATTTCAGCGTATACCCAGATTGGTTCTCAACAAAAGCAAGCCAACATTGAAAGGTAGCTAAGACTTTCAATTTTTGCGTCATGGGGTATGCCTAGAACTTATGTGAGCAATCATCAATGAAAGTAACGAAATACGTCGCACCACCTAACGACTTGTAGGACATGCGTTCACAAACATCAGAATGAACAAGAGCTAGAGGCTCACCCATGCGCGTAATGCCATACTTTTTATGCGATTTAGGAGTTTGCCTGGCATAGAGACAGTGATCATAAGAATCAAAATACTTATAGTCAAGGGATGAAAGATACTACAAACGGTTAAGCATTTTCATTCCCTTTAATAACGTGTGTCCAAGGTGACGATGCTATAAAGAGTCATGGATTATGCAAATTAGTGATGTCTTGGCCTCTTCCTCCTTCAAATGCAACTGCTTAGGGAGATGCTCCTCAAGAGTACAGACCCAAGACATCGAGGACCTACCTAGAGGCAACTTATGGACTTCTTTTCAAGGGAGTTCCAAGAGACCTCATTCCTGTCCTAGCCCACATATAGTAGTATCACCAAGGAGTCCCCAACGTTGCTGTAGCCTACATCCATACGAGGGACATTGATTGATCAAGTTATCTAGCTTGGCTGATTCTACCACCCCAGATCCCAATATAGTGGCAGTGTCACATGCACGTGCAAATACAAGAAATAATTGTTCAGGCTAGAACTAGGTCCCATGTACCTCCATGATATTCCTAGTAGTGGTTTTTGTACCTCATGGATCGTAGTGGATTTTGTACACATTGGGTTTTTCTCACCATGGATTGTATGAGCTACATAGTTATGCAAAACATCATGAAATGGTACTTAGGAAGGGATGAAATGCCGAAACAAGGTCAAAATCTCCTGAAACACGTTACCGAAATGTTTCGGAATCATGAAATGATGCCATGTGGTGTTTCAAGCCAAACCCAAAACGTTTTGGAAAACGTTTCGGGACATAAAATGTCTACATGGAATAGGATGCAACGTTTATGGTCAAAAATTAAAGGTTTGGAACCTTTTAAGAAAACATAATAAATTTCAAGTCACAATTGTGCCGTTTTGAGTGTTGATCAAGCGTAATTAGATGAGTCATTTCAATACAACCTACAAGTAAAAAGGGATCTACACTAGCCCTTTCAATCATGACCTTTCATAAAAGAAAAATCTTGATTCTTCCATGTTTGAACATTAAAAAAAAAAAGAAATGAGGATTGTGCCCACAATTTGGTTCCAACAATAGTCCATTAATCAAGTGGCTCTCTCTCTCTCTCTCTCTCTCTCTCTCTCTCTCTAATAATGCATTTCAACTTATAGCTTCATTAACATCTTCCAACTTACAACTATAAGTTCTTGCATATTGATAAATTTAAGTTTTTAAAGAAAGTCTTTAAATCTTATTAAGTAGGATATCATGTAATCCTTGTCTTCCCTAGACGATGTGGCATTCCCGTTCCCGTTTCGTCCCTTTTGAAAATTCCCATTTCCATTCCAGTTCCAAAGTTTCCCTCAACTATGATGAGCTAGGGTTTCTCATTTTATCGTAGCTTATAGCCTTAGCCTTTAGTTGATCTTCTTTCACACTTACGGTTGTCATGCGGATTATCACCCATCGTGTGAAACCTCCGAATGCTTGATGTGTTGGGTTAAATACAAGATGATGGGAAGAGCGTGACAATGACACTGGAGGAGATCTAAATAAAACTTTTAGCTACATTGAGTAGCATATGCACATAAAACTTCGCTAGGTAAAGCTAGGGTTCATGCGAGTTGTGAAGGCTACTGTTGCAAGAGAGTAAGGGAGAAGAACAAGGTTATTGGAAATCATTAGGAATATGGATCTTTGATAGCTTGCATGCTATCCAAGCTACCAAAGGGAGAAGAACAAGGTTATTGGAAAACATTAGGAATATGGCTCTTTGGTAGCTTGCATGCAATCCAAGCTATCAAAATGGACCTTAGGGGTAAGGTGCAAAAGGAAGAGAGAATGTAAATATGGAGATCCGAGTGAGTATATGCTTGGAGGTGCTTGGGGCCTGACTTTTTGGATAGCCATGTGGATGCATGAAATGGAGGAGAGCTTTAATGATTCAAGGAAGAGAAGGCTATCTTTTTGTGTGGAAAAAGCTTTACTATGTAGCATGCAAAAGTAGCAGAGAGTGCGTGGAAAAAAGAAAGGCTATTATTAGCCAAGAAAAGGGTGCCCATTGAGGGAGGAGCATGCACAGAAAAACTCCTACTTCCTAGCTAATTGTGGGGGGGAATAATGCTTTGATATGCTCGAGGGAGCTTTCTAGGCAGCATATCGTGCAGAGGATGATAGCATAAAAGCAAAAAAAAGTGCAGAAATGAGTCCTACTATGGCTTCTTCTTCCCCATCACCTCTTGACACTGGTACTCCTCAAGTGATCGCACTTGCTGAGATCTTTCTGTTTGTTTGAATCTTCAGTGAGGAATGTATTCAAGACGTAAAATTGCTGGATGTTAGGACCACGGCTGCTGGACGTATGGTGGAGAAGAGGAGGGTGACACAAAAGAACCAGTGCTGATGAAGACATAAGAAGATCGTGTGTTCCACCTGATGGAGCTAACACCCCTCCAGTGACTTGTAGGGCGATTAGGGGAAGACTAAACCAGATGCCAGAAGAAAAACGTAAGGCAACGGGAGAGAAACCTTCACAGCAGTTGAATGTGTCCAACGAAGAAGATGAGCCAGAGTTGGTGAGGGTAGTTGATGGGACAGCAAGATGGCGACCAGGTTGATGGAGGCTTCACACACCCAGCCATAGTTCATGGAGGTCAACCAATCTGATCATGGCGTCAAGCTGTATGCGACTGCAGGTAACCCACACAAAGGTGACAATCTGCTCATCGGCTCAGAACTCGGAGGTTGTGCTCTGCATGTGAGAGGGTCAAGGCTTGTACCAGAGAATGCTATGATAGCAATTAGAGAAGATACACTTGAGACGCAAGCTGTACCAGCTGATCTGAGGGATATAGGTGCATTCTGGATTCATGAAGCAGTACGATAACAGGCTCCAGTTCAACAGAAGTGGGGTCTGAACTGAAAGAAGAGATAATTGAGGGCACCGATCACTGCATGAAGAAGGGTTAGACTGAGCCTCTTCTTCTCTATTCACAAAACAAATGCCTGAAGATTTGCAGGGATAAAGATCTCCTTTTGGACCAAATATGGAAGCTAGAGCATCATTGAGCTCAGGCAGGGGGGGCCATTGCATTGTAAACCGAGCAGCTGGATGGAAGAGTCGGCTTAAAACTAATGTACTAGAGCACTTCAGGGTTACTTTGCAAGACATTCTCAAGAGGAGTATTAAGGGTTGGAAAGGTTAGCTATTACTGTTAGCTGTAACTGTCCTGCACTTATCCTTGCTTTGAAACCGTGCTACTGCCATTAGAGTTGCATTCTGAAAGCTTCCTCCATGAGAGTGTAAGATTGCTTATGTTCCTTTCTCCCTTCTCCTTCTTGATTATTCTTTCCCACATCTTCTTACCTTGATTTACAAAGTATAGGATTTGATGTATAGCCTGATGATTCCTCTTAGTCCTGAGATTCTCATGAGTTTGTGTTGATCTTTTCCTCTTCCCCACTCTTGCAGGCAACTTAACATGCATGTGTTTAGAAGCTCGGTGAGATATCACATGAGCTGAGTATAGACTGATTCAAGTTACGGTTCCTTTGCCTTGAGATATGAAGCTATATATATGTAACCCTGGATTTAGGGTTTTGTGAAGTTTTTGTAAGCTTTGTTGATGTTTTAATCCAGCCACGATAGCCTTGGTCACATGCAAAGGAGTTGTGTAACAGCCTCTTGAGCTTTAGCTTGAGCTCTATGTGATGGAAGCCAGGGATTACACCGGCACGTATTACACGGTCAGGTTCTATGCTAGTTGAGTTGAGGTGTGTCAGACCAGAGTCAGAGTCTCCTTGAGGGCTAATTGCTGGGAGAGAAATGGAGTTAGAGCCTAATTGCCTGGAGTATTCATGATTATTGAGTTATTTGTTTGCAATGTTTGACAATGTGTATACTCCGGTGTTTCTCTAGCTTTCTTTCTTGAAGGACACAGGTACCAGCTCCTGCTTCGCCACACCTTCTCCATGAGACCCTATGTCTTTCCAGCCATTGCGTGCAGATCCCTTTGACATCGTTCTTCCAAACGGTTGTATCATCACAGAGTTGTAACTATGGTCTCATAGGTCATTTTAACCTTTTGCAGATGTTAATATATCATTTCATTCTCTCTCTCTCTCTCTCTCTCTCATGGAGTTCCATCGGCCATGCCTGGCTGCTGCTCACTCTCTTGGGTTCAATACCCGACACAGACAAGGTGTCATGCACTCATGTAACCTTAGGCTGTTGGTAACGAATGGTGAAATTTTCTAAATATGTTCCCTAATTCCGCTACAGAATGGTGTGAAATGTAATGCATGCACATTTTGGGATGTTCGTGGTAGGCATGATGTCAAGTGATTGAACTGATCCACACCCGTGGTCATTTTCTACCCAGGTTGACTTTTTACATGCACGTACTTGATGTTAAAAGTCATCCATTCCACTACATGAAATTGCCATGTTGTTGAAGAAGAAAGGTGCAAAGATTCGGGGGGGGGTGGCGTGTGGGTAACCTTTTTGTACTATCTTTGCAGTGGCTTCTTCTGTTCTGCTCTCATATGTTATGCTTTCTGCCTTGTATGCTTGTAGATCCTCTTTCCTTTTACATGATTGGATTCTCTTTTTGTCCATACTCTCATGTTTTACATTTTTTGGCTTGCCCATCTGTCTAGCACTGTGGACCATTTTCCCTTACTGTATTCTCTCACAGTGCCTCTATTTATAGTTTTCTGGTCACCCATTTAGGAGAACTGCCAAAGCCCCTTGTCCACATGCACTGCATTAATGCCAAACATATTGTTTAGTGCATGATAACATGGTCCATGTAAGACCACATTCAATCTAGATTTCCAATTTCGGTATTCTCTCCAAATTTTCAATGTTTTCTTTTTTGGGTGTGGTTGCTGCATGTTCAACTTTAGCTTTAATCAATTGAACTTGTACTCTCTTATGTGTGTGCAGTTTCTTAATCTAAATCAACAGTTTTGAATCCACCATTGTTTAAGAAGGAATGCTGCTGTACTTCATTGAGAGTTTGTTTTCGGTGGATTAGATCCTGGAACAGATGTTAAATGGATTTCAAAATAGAACTGCTTCTTATTGCTGCTTATGAAGTATTTCCGGTGAGCAGCTGATCAATGCCCCTTCTTAACCCAGTATTGAAGTTGTGACTGCATGTTCCTGGTTGCAGGTTGAAGTGTGCAGAGTTTTTATTACTCCTCGTGGGGAGTCTGCTACCCCATGCAACTGATCATCCCAATGATGACGGGATTTCAGCAGAAGATGCTCAGCAAGAGCTGCAAGACTTACTCGAAGTCGATTTTATGCCAGTGATAAATGAAGCAGATCGGATGCTTATTTCTTTTTCAGACAACTTGGAGAAGGATAATGAATTACAATTTCAAGCAAAACAATTACTAGATTTGATAGATGCAGTGAATTGGTAAAAAGGAGTCTCTGTGTATCTGCAGCTTACCCAAGACTGTGGATGAGAATAAGAGCTCTTGTCTATTTTGCATTGCTGTAGCTATAGTTGCGTGGTTGACTATGAGTTCTGCTTTTTATCAATCAGTTTAGGAGTGCCATTATTTATTCCTTAAGTTGGAGTTTCTGTAACTCATTTTGGAGTTTTTTAGAAGCATTGTGGAGTTTCTGCATTACAGTTCAGAGTATACTATCATATTTCGATGAAAGCATATTCACACATTGGGGTCATCTCATAATGCAAAGAACTTAATATTTTTACATTGAAGATAAATATTTCTTTTTTACAGCTTCCCATAAGGGAAACAGCAAGAAGCCAGCATCAATCACAAAATAACATCCTGTAAGGACTTATGAAGACACCATAGGGAGAGTTCAGGCAACCAAATAATAAGGCATTTCTGCTGCTTCAGACATCTCTTAGGATGAAGGCTCGGAGGATATGCCAATACTTAATCTCCTCATTGTTAAACTGCCCTTGATCTCCAAAAAGTACCTGTTTAAATTCATATTCTTGAGTAATATAAATTCATATTCCACATTTAAAAAACATTTCTTTTTGGCCTCTGTCTCAATCTGCTATATTTAGATATGGGAATCATATATTATCAATCATCTCATTGGAGATTGGCAAAATTAGAAACGAAGATGGTAATCAACAACAAATGAATGATAAAGAGGATATTTAAATCCCAACACCTTGAGATACTTCTTCCAACAAAAGATAATTCATATTATCAATAAATACATCTGTTCATAGCACTAATTATTGATGTTGTGATCTGAGGGTGGTTCGCATACCACACGCATCAGTCATTGATTTTGAACACTAAAATCTTCCTCCATACACATACAATAGTGATGCATGTTTGCACATGCTTTACCGAGTCCTTTACACCTTGCAAAAGCATCGAAGACATAATCTAGCTCCATAGTGAAGCTTGCTAGTGGCCATCTCTAAGACAATGTAATGTTCAAGTATAATCATAGTCCAATGAATGTACACAAAAATTATAGGTTACTTGTACAACACACTTAAAAAAAGTTGGTACTCGTTATCATGTGGCTTTGAAGATAGATATCAAAATCAAATATGCTTAATTAAAGGGATTGGATAGATGGTAGATTACATTGTCAATCTTACATGCATGTGTAAGGAGTGGAAGAGACTAGAGGACCTTGTGAAACTGTTTGTATAGAGTTTAGGGTTGGGAGGAAAATAGGGAAAAAGTAGAGTATCTATTAGTCAAGAGGAAAGGGAAACAATAAAATCAAGTAGGGATACATCCGATTTTTTAGACTACATATTGATTGCTTCTTGTTTGCTATCTAGGTCATATTGAATGTACTTTGGGTTGATCATGGTAGGGAATGAATAGAGTTGCTTTGGGACAAAGGAGAATAGATCTCTTGAGAGTTTTGGGCTGATTTTGGTGGTTAAAACAAGGTGTTGCAAGTCTAATTTATAGTAGCCCATTGTTGCCATAGATCTCTTCTTTGTGATAAGCATGATCATGATGCTTTTTGGCTGAAAACTAGAGGTTCTAGGGGTTTTGTTTTAGGTTGAAAACATGGCATACTTCATAGTTGTATTGAACATGATTAGGAATAATTTGGAAAGGTTGAGAATAGGGAATCACATGCTAAATTACAAGTGTGTTTTTGTCTTATCTCTTCTTGCTATTGGAGTGCTACTGATGTTTTGGGGATTGTTGTCATACACGAACAAAGAGGGCCCCATTGTTGTCGTACACTTTCATCTCAGATCTACTTTCTTTTTGGTTTTGAATCATTGATCTAGAGGATTGAATTAATGCTTTTATGGATCTCTATTGTCATGAATGCAATGCTTGATATATAAAGGTGAAAGAAGGATTCTGAAGCAATTTAGAACATGCTTTTTCTGTTTATATGGACGACTTATGTATTGGCCTATTATCATGGACGATCATACAGTTTTTGTGCCATAAATATTATGCATATTGTCCAAATCTGTGCATGGTGGGTTAGATGTATAAAGGATGAATATAGTTGGATTTTCACTGAGCATAAAACTTAGGAATTGATGTTCATGCAGTTATATGATCTGTATTTGGTTTAGAAGTAGAAACTTATGCATTATAAAGTATCTACAAATCTAATTTGAGTATACAAGGCTCCTTATCAGTGAATCTTGAAATCCTTTTTCTCTCTTTTCATCTTCCATTAGTGAAAACTTCTCTTTGCGTTGAACTCTTCTAACTTGACTCATTGTGAATTTTGGTTATACATGAAAAATCCCTCAATATCTTTGGTGAACTAGATGTGAAAGGCCAAAGGAAGAGTTTTGTAAGATGGGGGATAATATAGTAAAATCGGATGACATAACGTTATTGCTTCGGACCTTCAATATACATATACAGTTGAAACAATAGTTGTAGTTATAGCAGCACTATCAATAACAATACAAATACATCAATAGAAACAATAATAACATCAGATTGTTGGTACACTTAAATTAATTGTGACAAAAGCATTGTAGACTATAGAAAATGAAGTGAAACTGTTTGATGGTATGACTGTTTCGAAGTACTTGAAGGTTTGTGAAAAAGAAGAAGAATTTTTAAGGGATTCCAACAATCCAAATGCATCACTATTTGGTGCATTGCAATTCATGAACTCAAGCCATGCATAAATGAAATTTATGCAGTTTAAGAAACCACATAGGATGATTTCAAGAAAGCAAAGAAGATGAATGCTTTATAGAAGATGTAGGGTTGGCGAGAAAGAGAATATTCTTAGAGCAGATTGCAAAGGCCTTAGCTATTTGCTATAGTAGGTGCTGCAACCCTTGGCTTGGAAATTGAGAATATTTTAAGAAGGATTCCGAATGCGAGATTATGTTTTGCAAGAAAATGAAAATGCATTTCAATGAAAATGAGGTAACAATAGTTATTTTTAGAGGTTTCTAAACACAAAATCATTGGGCTAGAGCAACCATTGAGACTCTAGTTAAGGTGGGAGGTTTTGAGATGCCTTGATTGATCATGGTTCAGAAATTAATGTTATTATGGTGTGAAGTCTTTATGAAATATAGTAGATAGCCAGTTCATATGGAGTATGGATGAAGGATGTGGGCTGCAAATAATTCATTAGGGGACTTGTATGCAATATGTAAAAATGTGAAAGTTACTATTGCCTAGGATGAACAACACTTTTTTACATGATTCTTCTTCATATATTGTCATTTTTGGATAGCCATACATATAGAAGTTTGCATGGAAATCAAAGTTTTGGATGATGGCTCTGCATATGTTAGAACTAGAAGCCGTGATGGAAAGACAGTTGTGTATTTCTAGATGCATGTGCTAATTATTTGATAAATTGTGATATTTTGAGAGACTATCTTTACCTCCTAATGCTAAAGAATTAAAGGATTCTCATGAGAAAATGGAGATTTAGTCCAAAGTAAACTATGATGGTGTAGAATGGAAAAGATTCTCACCTGACATAGTAGGGACATGTGCTTTTTCTATAGATTTTGTGGCATTTTTAGTAGATGATGGTACACATGTTTCCAAAAGTTTGAAAGCATGCATGGGGCCTCAAAGCAATATATTCACAAGACACTGGAAGATATGAGGACACCTAGATTGCTTGAAGTCAAGGAATGTATTTCACGGATGTATGACGAGCTATCCTATGTTGATACCATGGATTATCTGTTAACTATGTTGAATTTTAACTATTTGACTTATCTCAAGAGGGATAAGTCCAATGCATTTCAATGAAAATGAGGTAACAATAGTTATTTTTAGAAGTTTCTAAACACAAAATCATTGGGCTAGAGCAACCATTGAGACTCTAGTTAAGGTGGGAGGTTTTGAGATGCCTTGATTGATCATGGTTCAGAAATTAATGTTATTATGGTGTGAAGTCTTTATGAAATATAGTAGATAGCCAGTTCATATGGAGTATGGATGAAGGATGTGGGCTGCAAATAATTCATTAGGGGACTTGTATGCAATATGTAAAAATGTGAAAGTTACTATTGCCTAGGATGAACAACACTTTTTTACATGATTCTTCTTCATATATTGTCATTTTTGGATAGCCATACATATAGAAGTTTGCATGGAAATCAAAGTTTTGGATGATGGCTCTGCATATGTTAGAACTAGAAGCCGTGATGGAAAGACAGTTGTGTATTTCTAGATGCATGTGCTAATTATTTGAGAAATTGTGATATTTTGAGAGACTATCTTTACCTCCTAATGCTAAAGAATTAAAGGATTCTCATGAGAAAATGGAGATTTAGTCCAAAGTAGACTATGATGGTGTAGAATGGAAAAGATTCTCACTCATATAGTAGGGACATGTGCTTTTTCTATAGATTTTGTGGCATTTTTAGTAGATGATGGTACACATGTTTCCAAAAGTTTGAAAGCATGCATGGGGCCTCAAAGCAATATATTCACAAGACACTAGAAGATATGAGGACACCTAGATTGCTTGAAGTCAAGGAATGTATTTCATGGATGTATGACGAGCTATCCTATGTTGATACCATGGATTATTTGTTAACTATGTTGAATTTTAAAGTGAATATTGGGAATAGCATGGTCAGACTATGCTTTTTTTTGGACATTAAGAATAAAAAGGTTGAACATGGATTGAAACAAAATCTAAAATTGTGGCAAAAAATAATAAGAATGTCGCATTATATGCTAGTGAGTAAAAGTTTGAATTAACTTCTCATCAATCAAATCTGAGAGACCCAAAAAAGATTGGGCATTGATTTACAATAAAGTCTCTAAAATAGTGAAGATTAGCTGTGATGATTTTCTTACACTTGCAAAGAGAGAGTGCTTTATGGATCTATTGTCAAAATATGGTAGAGCATTTCAATCACATGAAATTGGATGTTTTGATCTAATTGTGATAACACCGATGTTTATTTTTACCATCCCTCATGTACCTTGGAATTTGTGGCTGATTCCAATACCTAAATCTCATTTATCGAAGCACTTGTGTGATAGTTAGTCTTGTCTGTGTCTATGTCTTCATGAGTTTCATCTTCATCTTTCAACCTCATGCCATGGTTGGCGGACTTGAAATATCGTGGGTGCCAACGAGGCGAGACAAGTGCAAAACCGCACCAGCCTAAGTGAGCCAAGGCAAGGAATGTGAAGAGAAGGCGATCGAACCACCCACGTGAGCTAGGTTGGATTGGGTGCATGGTGTGCGTGAGGACTTAGGGCCGTGCCCATGACACAGAGGGGACGAGGCAAGGACTCTCTGATAGTTCGCTGTAAGGGGGTAAGGTTTCACACCAGCAGACATGCATGTTAAGTGTTGAAATGACCTATTTTTTGGCCAATTTTTGTTGTTTTTGAGAGCTGAATGGTTGATTTTATGAGATGATTGATTGGTTTGGAAGTGGTTTGAGAGTGTTTTGGATAGGTTGGAATGGTTTTATTAAGCTCATGATGTTTATTAGTAGAGATGTGAAGTTCTGTTAATGTTTTGATATGTTCTGTTTGGTCCTGATAGCTTCTGTTGAGCTTCTATTTTGTTCTGTTTTCTCTCTGTATGGAAGGATGGAGTATTGATTGATAGGGTTTGAGATTTTTTGAAATCTTATTGAGTCATTTTTTATGGTTTGGAATGGTTTTGGTATGAGTTATGAGGTTCTGATGCTTTCTGTTGACCTTCTGTAATTCTCTGTTGAGCTTGTGTATGCTTCTGTATGTGTTCTGTTGGATGAGAGTGTAGCTTGGGAAAGTTTTCTAGCCTTGGAAAGAGGTGAATAAAAGTGCAAAAGAGCTAAAAGAAGTCAAAGAAGTAGCTGCTGAAGACTCAAGTAAAGACTGGAGTGAAGTGACAGTGGTGAGCTCTGAAGAGTCACTGTAGTGGCTCTGGTGCCTCTTCATATTAGACATACCTCTTAGGAGGTGCATCCACGACCTAAGAAGGATTATTGTGAGTGATTATTGAGTGATTGTAGTGAGGATATGATATACTATTGATGGAGAGAGAGAGAGAGAGAGAGAGTCAGAGATAGTCAAATCTATCAAAACAGTGTGATTGTATATGAGAGATTGAGAGAGAAGACTATGAAGACATTGAAGATGAATACTATGTGATGTATTTCCATACAAAGATGGTGTATTCCTTTGCTTTCTTTGTTCTATCGATGGATTTTGTGAAGATGTTGGGGAATATGGTTGATTCTATCAAATCCGTGGGAGATCTACATGATGCTGCATGAAGATTTGTTGTGCCTGGTATTCTTTTCTTCATTGTGATCATATAAAACCTAATAAAAAAGCTTGTTGATGTTACAAGATAGATTTTCTTGCAAGAGAATTCCCTTTTCCTTGGTGTTCCTCTTGGGGCTCCATGTTTTTGGTGCGCAGCCGGGGAAACTTGCCATCAACAAGCACTAGAAGAGGCTGAAAATGAAGGAAGTGGCATTGCCAAGAAAAGAAGAATTCAATGGATGTTTGTAAAGTTCCTTCTTCCACTGAAGAGTTAGAATTTGTCATTATTAAAGCCACTTTCCACAAGAAGTTCATCCCACAATGGCGGAAACATATCACCATCATGATGCATGCTCTATGTGGTGGACAGTTTCCTCTTCCTGATGAAGCAGTAGAAACTTGCATCTTGGTGACAAACTGTTTGGGAACAAACTGAAGAGCAGAAACAGAGAGAATAACCATACATGGAAGATTTGGCATTCTTTGAGAAGTTTCCAGACATCATCAAGTGGGAGATTTTGAAGAAGCTTCAGGAGTCTTGGTCTGTAGAGGTTCATGAAGACAAGAAGGAAAAGAGTTGGAATTTGTTCGTGGATGCTCAACAGCAAGATACATGGGATGCTTGGCGCACTGATAATCTTCTGTTTGTTCAATTGGAAACCCACTGGAAGTTGGTAGATAGAGTGTTTTTCACAACATACACTGTTGAAACCATCAGAAGCTGGTATTACTATGATGATGGCACCACTACAATGCTTAGACGTAATTATTTTGACACCTTCAGAACCGAATACCTTCCTCTGTGCAGTGGCATGAAAGCAGAATTCAGAGACGTTGAAAAGGAAGAAGTAGAAGAAATGTTGGCAAGAGAGTCCTCCAGAGACTGAAGCCTTCTGTTATCCCTCTATGGAGCACTAACAACATAGTGGAGCCAACCCCCTGATGAATGACGCAATAAAGAGGCAAGCGTTAGAACGAGTCCAGAGGTACGTGAGAAGAGAGAAAGTAAAAATCAAAGCCAAGAATGAGCTCGTAGGAGAAGCCGCCTTTGATGCCCTTGCGGAACTCTTTACAGAAGTCCTAATGGCACATCAAGCCCTTCCTCCTCCTGCTGAAGGTCCACTTCCAAGCCAGATCTATCCTGGAAATATTGATGACAGGCCAGCGAATGTAGTCCCATTGTCAATTTTTAAGGGAGAGTACAATGAAGAACCTGATCTTCATGTAGCAGAGTTTATGGTAGCATGTGTGGCTAACAATGCCAGAACCCCTGAGCATTGGTTAGCAATATTCCCCGCCACTTTCAAGGGCATGGCGTTTCAGTGGTATGAGAGACAAGCAGTAGGAACTTTTGTCACATGGGATGACCTGAAGTTGGCCTTCCTCACTAAATTCAAGCGTGAAGGTTTTGAAGAGCGGATGCGAGAGGAATTTATGAATTTAAGTCAGTCCTCTAGAGAAAGAGTAGAAGCTTATGTCTCACGAATGGAATCCATCCTGAAGAGATGGACTAACCATAATCTAGATGATGGCATTCAGAAGGGGGTGTTTCTCAGAGGATTACAACCAGAAGTCCGTAAGTTTGTGGAGCTGCAAAGACCAGCCACACTGCAAGCTGCAACAAAAGGTACAAGACTGTACGATGAAGTGAAAGCTAGATTGGCGATGAATCCAGGAAGAGGAATCCTACCTCCTCTGATGCCAGGAATGATGTACCCACCAAATGCAGTCCCAGGGACAGTCCCCTACCCCTACCAACAGATGCTCCCAGTATCACAGTACAGTGCACCAAATCCACAGTGGCCACAATCAATGCCTCAGATGATGGTTCAACCACAACAACAATGGTCCCAACCAATTTTCCCAATGCCAAATCAGCAGTAACAGTGGAACCCTACCAACTGGAGCCAACAACCAACAGTTCAAATAGGAGCTCTAAATCAGAATCAGAACAAAGACCCCTCTGCACCAGTCCAATCTGTTTATGCAGTGATTACAGAGACTCCTAAAAACCCTACTACCAGTACCTCAAGAGGAGAAAGCTTGAAGGATTATTTATCCAATTCAGTTGCAAATATAAAAAAGAGTTGATGGATGTGATTACAGAGCAGCTACAGACACTGAAAGTGAATACTGCCAGCATATCCAACGTTGCAGAAGCAGGAAGAGATGTGATGCGGTCAAATACTTGGTGTGGTAAGTGTCATTAAGTAGGCCATTTAGCCACTGAATGTACACGAAAACCAACCATTCCTCGAGCTTTCAGTTCCTACTGTTTGCGGAAGAACCATACAGAGGATATTGCTCTTTGAAGGAGATGCATGATAGGAGAAGGAAGGAAGAAGATGCAAGATTCAACTTGCTGGAATCCAAAATGACAACACAGGATATTTGACCCAAGCCTAGAGAGTTTGGTCCTAATTTCGGTCCAAGGAGGTTTTCCTCTCAAAGTTACAGAGGAAGATAGTCTGGCGGTGGTCAGAGATCAGAAGTGGAGTGTTATAGATGCGGAGAAAAGGGACACATTTCACCAAATTGTCCAAATCCCAGAAGATCAGTGGATTACAAGCCCTTATGCAGTCGATGCAAAGGAGAATGACACACTGCAAAAGACTGTCCAAGCCCAGCCCCAGTGAAAAACAGTGCTACTGATAATCCAGCCAAGGCCCAAGAGCCTACCTCCAATTTAGTGGAATTGGAAGTTGATGCCATCACTCGTGCAAAGAAGAAGAAACCACCTATCCAGAAAGAAAATAATCCTCCTGCCAGAACAATGAAGTTCAATCTTCCACCAGAAGAACAGAACAGAATAGAGCCTGACAGTGCCGTACAGAGCACTACAGTGCCACAGAGAGTCACAAAGACAATTCCAAAGACAGGATCAGAGGTCTAGGAGATAGAAGAGGAGGAAGTACCACAAGTGGTAGAAGAAGTTCCCATGATGCCCCTATTGGAAGAAAAAAGGAAAATGAAAATGGGTGTTGCCCCATTCCCTAACCGGTTAGAGAAGCCAATGGATCCTATTAAGAAATACGATCTTGTCAGAGATCTAGATACATTTAAACCAAACCTCACATTTCGACAATTATTGATGTTGTCTCCCAGTTGCCGAAAAAGGTTCAAAAGTATATTGACAAGAAGGCGTGGCTTAAGGATTGCTCCCTCAACAACAACAAAGTCCAACAAAGCTCCAGAGCCTGTAAAAGAAGTGGACGTGGCTAACACCTTCCTAGATCCGGGTACCCCAGAGACTGGAGTGTGGATAGAAGGCTGCTTTATTGCAAATGCACTGATTGATGGTGGATCATTAATGAACATTATGACGGATGTGACAATGAAGGATCTAGGCCTACAAGGTGTGCAACCAACCCAATGGCTCATCAGACTGGCGGATCAGAGCAGAATCAAGCCTTTGGGCATTCTCCCATATGTGAAGACTACAGTGGCTGGAAAAGATTATTGGCTAACCTATCTGGTGGTGAAGCCAAACTCTTATGGTACATCCTATCCTCTGTTACTGGGCAGACCATGGCTTTTTGAAGCACGAGCAAGGACGGATTGGTTTAAAGGAACCTTGACCTTGGGTAGAGGACCTAATAAAGTGGTGCTGAAGGTATATGGTGCTCAAAAAGGACATGGATCCACCTCCTTGGAATTATCTTCTGACTTCCCTAATGAGGCTACAGATGGAACATCAACAGACGAAGATGCTGTCAAACAGATCCTTCCCAAGAAAACAATGGCACGTTTCTTAATAGTGGATACTGTAAGCCAACTCCCAAAAGATGCAAAGCCATTATCAATGGGTGAATACTTCATGCCTGAACCAGGAACGATTTTTGAAATCACTTCTGACAGTGAGATAGAAGCATGGATGTACTACTCTCCCTGTTACATGGCTATAGCAAAGTCAGAGACAGAGGCAGAAGATGAAACAGAGAACCTATTCTTCTCTTACAGAGCTCCTACAGAGACAGAGACAGAAATAGAGACAGAGACCGAAGAGGATGGAGATGATACTGAAGAAGAAGGTTATGAAAGCGAGACGGAAGAGTCTATCCCACTCGAAGAAGATATATATGAGGAAGAAGTTCCAGAAGCATCAGAAGCAGACGAGCTCATGCTGTGGGACAGAATGGTGATGGTACCATTTGGTCTGGTAAATGGATTTTCTCATATGAAAAATCTTTATAAGAAATGGATTAAGAAGAACAAGCCGTCTTTCAGCAGTAGCTCTTGCCGCCCTCACCCACCTTTGCCAAGAAAAGATGATGATGATGCACCGTGCCAACAAGCACCAGTCTCACGATTCCAACATGCATCAGAGGGTCCTTGTTATGTGATGTTCCTGGACGCGTCATCAGAAGATGAGTCTTCAAGCTAAGAGGTAACTAATCGTGGAACCAAACCCAAAACGGCTCTAATCCCATTTCAACATCTCAAGGAGCAATCTAAGTCTCTACCAAAAGAAGAAGTTGGGTCTAGTGGGACATTAGAAGAGGACACCACCCCCTTTAAGGAGTCGGATCTGTATCCAGAAGCAGTCCATAGGACCTTCATCCATGAAGTAGAAGGTGAAAGGAAGTTAACCTTTGTGGATGTAGATGGCACTGAACGCCACTTGAAGGTGGGTAACAGCCTACCAGAAGAGGAGTTGTCAACCTTGTACAACTTGTTGAAAGAGAATTTGGACGTGTTTGCGTGGTCCTACAAAGACCTAAAGGGAATTGATCCCACAATATGTCAGCATCATATTGACTTGGAGCATGATGCCAAGCCATTACGACAACGACAGAGGCGAATGAACCCGAATTATTCCACATTGGTGAAAGCAGAGATGCTGAAGCTTCTGGAAGCCGAGTTCATCTATCCAATGGCAAATAGTGAATGGGTCCACCCATCGTGGTTGTACCCAAGAAGAATGGCAAGCTTCATATATGTGTGGATTTCCGTAAGTTGAATTTCAAGACGAAGAAGGATCACTTTCCTATCCCTTTTACAGACCAACTGTTGGACACAGTGGCAAGACATGAGCTTTATTCCCTTCTGGATGGATTCAGTGGATATAACCAAGTGCAGATAGCAGAAGAAGACCAATCCAAAACAACCTTCACCATAGAATGGGGGACCTACACTTATCGAGTGATGTCGTTTGGGCTCTGCAATGCCCCTGCTACTTTCCAGCGAGTCATGATGACCGCATTCCAAAATCATATGTATGACTTTATTGAGGTATATTTGGATGACTTCTGTGTCTATAGTTTGATCCGTGAACACTGGGGACATTTGGAACAATGCTTTGATCGATGCCGGGAGTATGGGATTTCCCTCAACCCCGACAAATGCATCTTTGGGGTCTCTTCCGGAGTTCTATTGGGCCACATTGTCTCTGCACAAGGGATATCAACAGACCCTGCAAAGATCGAAAAGATTGCAGCTCTGACAGCACCCACCAACCTCAAACAGTTGAGGGGATTCCTAGGCCACGTGGGTTACTACATAAGGTTCATAGCCCATTTTGCAACAAAGGAAACCTCCTTGCACAAGCTTCTGAGGAAAGATGTAGAGTTTATTTGGACGGAAGAATGTGACACAGCCTTCAACACTCTGAAGCAGTGTCTGATTGAGGCACCCATTTTGTAGCCTCTTGATTGGACGAAGGAGTTTCATGTACACACTGATGCATCCATTGAAGGCTTAGGCGCAGTTCTATGCCAAAAGGGCTCCTCAAAGCTGGATCAACCCATCTATTACACAAGCCGAAAAGTCACTGATAGGGAATGGAACTATACACTGACAGAGCTGGAGTGCTTGGCAATGGTGTTTGCCCTAGAGAAGTTTCACCACTATCTATTGTCTACCCACTTTAAATTTTATGTGGATCACGAGGCCCTGTCCTTCCTGATGAACAAAGCAGACGTGAAATGACGACTGATGAGATGGTTGCTCTTGTTCCAGGAGTTCGACTTTGAGGTAATTACCAAACTTGGTCGTTCCCATGTTCTGGCTGATCATCTGTCGCATATCCCACAGACTGTAGACGAGGAGCAGGATGATCCAGACCTCCCTGATGCCTTCCTATTCCTGGTAGAAACTGTAACCCCCTGGTATGCAGACATTGCCAATCTGCTGGCAAGCCAAATAGTACCCTCCTGGCATTTCTAGTCAGGAAAGGAAGAAGCTTATGTTAGAATCAGGCCCCTACACCCTGTTAGGCGGAGCACTGTACAAGAAAGGCAAAGATGAAGTGCTCAAAAGATGTGTTGCAGGAGATGAGATTGGGATTGTTCTGAAGGCTTGCCATGATGAGCCATGTGGAGGCCACTTTGCAGGAGAAGCTACAGCCAAGAAAGCTCTGTTAGTAGCAGGTTACTGGTGGCCGACTCTCCACAAGGATGCATATGATTACTGCAAGCGATGTGATGCTTATCAGCGAATGGGAAAACCCACCAAAACAAGTGCCATGCCACTGTAACCTATTCTTCCTTTGAAGCTGTTTGAGAAGTGGGGCATCGACTTTGTCGGCCCAATCGATCCACCCACCAGAAGAAAACAGAACAGATACATCTTGGTATGTATGGATTATGCTACAAAGTGGTGTGAAGCTAAAGCCCTAAAGCGGGACGATGGTAACAGCGTGGCCCTGTTCATGTACGAGAATATCATCATCCGTTTTGGCAGTCCCCTAGAGCTTGTAAGTGACAGAGGCACTCATTTCATTAATAAAGTCATGGAAGAGTTGACAGAGCTGTATAAGATCCGCCATCGCAAGTCCACTCCTTATTACCCCAGAGCCAACGGCCAAGTCGAAGTCATCAATCGCATCCTCTACTCAATTCTAACAAGAACAATTGCCGCACATCGTCGTGATTGGGATGATCGACTTACAGAGGCCCTCTGGGCATACAGAACCTCCCATAAAGCAGCAACATGACAAACACCCTTCCAGAGCTGGTGTATGGTACATAAGCTCTTTTCCCTGTTGAACTAGAATTTCCCTCTTTACGAGTGGCTATTAAAGAGCGTTTGGGGGACGACGATTTACTGCAACTCCGTCTCCTGCACTTGGAATGTTTGGATGAAACTCGCAGGATGGCTCTACAGTGCATGGAAGCCACGCAAGCTCGACGTAAGGCTTACCATAGCAGCTTCATCAAGTACAAGGAGTTCAAGAAAGGTGATTTGGTCCTAGCCTATGATTCACGATTTGGCAAGTTTCCTGGCAAGCTTCAACAGCGGTGGATGGGCCCATATAAGGTACTTGCTGTCAACCCTAATGGCTTTGTCCAAGTGCAGACCGTTGATGCCTCTAATGATTCCTTCCTGATCAATGGATATCTCTTGAAGAAGTACTTCCCTCCTTGGGGATCTTGACAATCACGGTCACCTGATCCTTTTCCCCGTTGGTGTGGCACTGTAACTCTTATGATGCTACTTCTGATAGCTGTTCTTCAACCACTCCTGATGAGGTGGACACAACCCTTTGTCCCCTCAGCCCTGCTCTCTTATTCTCTATTTTCCACCAGCGCGACAGTGCGAGGTGGATTTTGACAACTGGTATTTCCACCATTCCCTTTATTAATTCGAAAAAAAAAGGAAAAAAAATATACATATCGGTCATGGGAGAAAAGAACTTAGGTCCCTGTCATGCCGACCTATTCTTCGAGAAAAGGTGGAGACACCCTCGGGAGTAGGAGAAAAAGAAAAGAGAAAAAAGAAAAGAAAAGAAAAAAAAATATGTTATGGGAGAAAAGGAAGAAATTCCTTGTCATAGCAGGCCTCGCTCCAAGAAAAGGTAGCAAACACCCTTGGGCAGGAAGCTGGCTGTGGAAAAGGTGGTAACACCCCGCAGTTCAGGATAACTGACTCACCAGCAGCACATTGTCCTGAAGAAATTTGAAGCCACCTCCCTTGGTGTGCTGTCTCTGCAACTTCATCAGTCTGTCTGCCCCTTTTCGCAGATGATCTTTTCTACAACCAATTGAAGTACCGGATCTGATGGCTACCTCCCTAGGTATGCCTCTTTAACAACTGATGACGCGATCTTCATCGACAAACAATTGAGTGATGCGAGCTTTCATCCTAACCGGATGGGGTTGTGAGTATGGTTGCCCTTTGTAACTATCAATAGAGAGTGAGATAGAGGGTGGGATGAGTGATCAGTCTTTTCCCTTTAAATCAAATGAGAGGTGAGAAGTATGAATGAAGTGTTGCACGTACGGGATGGGCCTCTCAATGCACAAAGCACAATTTGTTTTTGTGCACTGCACCATAAGGCTCCCTGGCCTTCCTTCTCGCACCGTATGCCGGCACAGGGCAGGATGCACAGTTGCACCATTAAATGCGCACAAGGCATACAACCTTTGTACAAGTGACCGTGAGGATTACATTAATGGGTTTTAGGACATGGTTGCCCTCTGTATCTATCAACAGAGCGTGAGACAGAGGGTGGACTGAGTGTGACTGGAGTTTCTTCAATCAATTACCGAGAGGTGAGGATTGAGGGACGTTACGACCTTTGGAGTCAGGTATGTTCCCGTTTTCCTATGCACCCACGGGGTGGGTCTCTACCGTCATCACAGGACACGTCACCCTGTTCTGTACACTGCACTGTAAGGCTCCCTTGCCTTCCTGCTTGCACCTATGCCAGACGGGTTGGATGCACTAATGCACCATCAACTGTGCACCCTGGCATACTCCCTCTGCACCATTCCTTTGTCGCTTCCTAAACCGAGATGTGAGACATGGGTTTTCATCTTGATTTCCTCGAGTGATATTAGTCATGGGGCGAGTGACTGCTCTTTCATTCGATATGAGTGATTATGCATTGAGTGCAACATTCCTCATCATCGGTAACTTTCCTGTGATTCCTTCAACCAGCTACCTCCCTGGGTGCTGCCGCGTGATCCCTGCCATGAAGGACGTGTGCTGGAGCGAACCTTGGTACCTCCTGTAGCAGCCGACAACGACAGTGGACGTGCCATCGACAGTCCACCTTGATTCTCTACCATATGGGCCAAGTTTTTCTAACCCTACACCTTCTGTTTCTCAGTGACGGTCATGTTTTAAGTGTGGAGACATTAGCGCTTGGTCTGTTGAGTGGTCCTAGGTCCCTGTTGCTCGGTTAACCCTGTCCGTTCAGGTCTTAAGTGTGGGGACGCGTCCCTGCGCGTCTACATTGCATACCGCCCTGCATATGCCTCACTTTGATCATGCATGTACGCCATGACTTTCTGTTACACTCTTGGGGTCCCTTTCCCACCCACTCGTCTCCTGTCACCCCTCCCTTGGGGTTGTTCCTCCTCCATTTTTCTTTGTCCCTTATTTTGCTGTGTTTCCTCATGAACGCACCTTATGTTCAGCAGGCTTCCAATCTGCCTTTATAAACCTGTTTGTCCCTTCGAACTATCCACTTTTTCTCTTTATCTACCCCTGTTCCGGTGCACGGTTCTCGAGTTATTAATTTTTGATGCATTTTGCACAAATTAGTCGGTTTTCCATGTGAACGCGCTTTGCTTGCTTCGGAACGGTGATCTGATGTCATAGCCCTAACAATCACTTTCTCCCTGACATTTTTCCTTTTTACTCCATGTCATTTTGATGCATGGTTTGTCCAATATTAATTTTGCGGTTTTTCGGGACCTTTTTGTGTGTCTTTTTGATATTTTTCCATGTAAACCTGCCCTGTTTGCATCGGAATTCCAATTTGACTTGACAGCCATGTCTGCCGCGCCTTTCCCTACATTTTTTCTTTTTTCTCCCCCCTTTTTTGACTTCTGGATTTTTAATTATTAATTTTTGAATGTCTTTTTGAGTGTCTTTTTGGTGTTTTTTGCATGTGAACCCCTCCTACTTCCGCCGGAACTGTGTTTTAACATGACAACCTTGTGCCACCCCTTCCTGGGCCATTTTTCCTTTTTACCGCATGTCATTCCGGCAAGCGAACCTGGTTCGTCCAATATTAATTTCCGATTCCCTTTTCGGGTCTGCTTTTTGGGTTTTTCCCATGTGAATGCATCTTCTCTCAGTCGGAACCATGTTTTGACATGATAGGATTGTCGGGCACGTCTTTCTGCTCATTTTTCCTTCTTCCTGCACCTCGTTCCGATGCACGGATCTTTCGATATTAATTTTCGTTTGTGTTTTCGGGGTCGTTTTTCGTGTTTTTTGCATGTGGACGCCCTGTCTTTCCCCTAGAACACCCATTGCACGTTTCCCCTGTCTTCCCCCTACCATCTTGCACAATTTTTGTTTTTACGACATTTTGTTTCGATGCTCGGATTGTGAGATATTAATTTTTCCTTATTTTTATGTGTTTCTCACGACTCGTTCCGCGCGTAAACGTGTCCATTTTCGATTTTAAATGTCTCAACACGCCACGATCGCATCCGCGTGCCCCGTACCGACATCCCGGCGCCATTCGGCTCCCGCCACGGCAAATGTTTTTTACCCCGCCCCGCGCACGCGCGCGGGACAGGGACATGCCTTTCTTTTATTCAATTTATTTCTTATTTTCCCACACAAAACAATTTATTATTATTATTATTATTATACAAAACCTTTAATTATCTCCCTCTTTGCCCCCCACGGGCACCCTCCCCCTCCCCACCCCCCACTGGCACCCTTCCCCCCCCCACCCCCCACGGGCGCCCTCCCCCCACGGACACCCTCCCCCCATGGGCACCTCCCCTATCTTCCCCCCACCCCCCACGGGCATCCTCCCCTACCCACGGGCACCCTCCCCTATCTCCCCCCCACCCCCCCTTTCTCTCTCCCCGACACCCTTTCCCCCAACCACCTCTCCCCCCTCTCCCCCCTGCGTCCCCCCTCCTCTTCTCCATCTTCATCTCCTCCCTCCCTCCTCTCCTCCTGCTTGGGCCCCCCGCCCAAGACGCTGTCGCCAGTTGCCTCCCTCTTGGCCTTGTCTCGCCGGACGCCGCCCGCAGCCCCGCCTGGCTGGTGCTCCCTCACGCCCTCCCCAGCCCGTCGTTTCGCTGACGCATCTGTCGCCTCCCTCTCCTCCCGCCTGGGCCTCCTTCCCGCCCGTTCCCCCCACCAGTCCCATCCTTTCCCCCTTCCAAGCCCCCAATCCCACCCAACCCACCTAACCCACCCCACAACCCCACAACCTCCCACCCCCCCATAAGCCCCCAGTCCCACCCATTCACCCCCCCACACACTCCCACCCCGAAGAAACCCCCTCTTAAGCCCCCCTTCTCACCCTCTTTCCCGTACCCCCCCGTCTCGACCTCCAAAACGACCACACGAAGAAACAAGCCGATCCCCGCCGACACTCATCGATACCCGTAGCAACCCTTCTCAGCCCCTGTCACACAGGAGGTGTGTGCGCGTGGTTGTTCGCGTGCGGGAGTCCGTTAGTGGCTGTTCACGCGCGGGGACGCGAGTTAGCTGGTCCGTACGGTGGTGTGCACCAGCCGGTTGTTCACACGCAACTGATACGCAGTCCATTCCTGGGTATATTCCCGGATTTTTAATTTCCCAAACCCGAAAAACCTTAACAATACATTTAAAAATTAAAAAAATCATTAATAATCAATTAAAATTTAAAAAAAAGTACAAAAAAATCTTAAAAAAATTTCCAATATTTCTGCAGTAAATTGAAATATTTTTCCAACCTGAGAATCTCAGAAAAAAATTTCAAAAAATTCTAAAAGTAAAAACTCTTTAAAAAATACACACAAAATGAGCAAAAATTCATTAAAATTGGTAAAAATACCAATTTAATTGCAAAAAAATTCCTGAAAAATCCATCAACTTCTTTACTTATTTTTGGAATATTTTCTAAGTTGAAAATGCTGTGTCATTTTATTCCATTATTATTTTATGGCAAAAATGCTTCATTAAATGCCTAAATTCATGAAAAATCCTTTTTAATTCCAAACACAAGCTGAAAAATTTGGAAAAATCCAGATACCTTGGTCACATATGGTAGATTGATGCTGAAAATCTTCAATGTTCTTATATGTGTTTCATTGTCAAAATTTTACCACAAAGGTTAACAAAAATACGAAAAATAACATTACAACAAACAAAAACACATAAAAACCAAAATACACAATAAAAAATACACAACATTTTTTTGAAAAGAAAAAATAACAACATATAAGCCATTAGTCATCCAAACAAATTCATATACACTAATCTTGCTATCTCGTGTGTCCAATTATTTTCAGTTCGTGGTTTTTCTTTTTGGATTGCTGACCTCCATTTTGGGGATTGAGAAGTGCGCATTCATTGCATACACATACACCCACTTTCAGTTATTTTATATTTTATATTTTTTTTTTCGCTATCCCAAAATTCACACTTAATTTTTAACATGAATCCTAAACACCACCATGGCACGCGCGTTTGCGCTAAACACACATTTTTCTAATTAAAATCAACCCACCGTTCACTTAGCACGCGCTACGTGCGCTTCAGAGGCATCTTAATATTTTTAATAACAATGAACTAGCTGTCACAAAAGCACACGCTGGCAAAAAAGCGCTCCACATCACCTTAATTTTTAATAAATGAATTTGCATTTAGAGACCCAGTCTGGGTATTGAACTCCGGGTTGCGTTAATGCACAGCTCCAACCTAATAATTTGTAATTAAAATTTTAAGAAGGAACTGTCGTTTTCTTGTTAAGGTTTAATACTTAATTAAAAATTCACCCATTTCTTAATAATTTATAAAATGAACCCTTCATTAAATTAATTTTCCCTCACTGCACTTATTTCCCCTTTTTAATGAACTCGTTTCGTGGGATGGGCGCGTACAAATCTATTAGTTGACACTGATGTTCAAGTTATGGTCCAGTCTTGATGTCCGTTTCTTTTGGTAGTCTAATTTGTCCATTTGATATGGTTAAGGGTATGGTGTGTAGTTTTCTCTTTATTGCCTGATATGGGGATTTGGATGTTTGCATGTTGCATAGCATGAAGCTTTCGGTCGCATATGTGTAGAGGTTATGTCGAATTTTTTCTAGGCTGTGGTTTGCTTGGGGATAGTTGGTCGAGTCACGTTTTACCACATTGCTTGATATCTTATCCTTGGTTTTCGTATGTTGCTTTGCACGCATTCTCTTTGTTTGTCTATGTTTGTGGTGTGTGTGTGTAACCATCTGAATGGCGCCCTCTCGTACTCCTCCCCCGATCCAGTATGTTCCTTTGGCTTTACATGATTATTCTTTGCTACTGGATTCCCACGTTGTTGCTAAAGCGGGCTTGTCCAAGTTCATGAGCCTTTTTTTCCCACTGGTTCCAGATGATCCTACCATTTGTGACGAGTTTTTAACCTCTTATAGTAAGAGGTCTGGTCCAGTCCGTGGCACTACTGTTCTTCTGGCACCGAAGAGTCTAGGCAAGGCTCTTGGTCTGCCATATCGTGGGGAGTCTATCCCTGCTGCTAGACAGTTGTTCACCAATGACGATATTTTGAAGTTGCAAAAGCAAACTCAAGATGTTCTTGATCCAAAGAAGGTCATTACTACGTCAGGAGTAGGTGTCTCCATGATTTCTAATCCCCTATGGAAATAGCTATGCCGATTCCTTCAGGACAGGTTCATGCCTGCAAAATCCCCATCTTATTATCTTTCCAAGGAGTTGTTTACAGCTTCACGAATGATTTTGAAAGGCATAACTATTGATTGGAGTACCTACCTCCTCTCCAAGATGGATCACCACTTTATCCTAGCTACTCAAGGAAATGTGACTAATGTTACATTTGGGTCCTTCCTCTATGTCTTCTTGCTACATGCTGCCCCTGCAAAGGAAGTTCCTTTATCTTCAATTGATCCTCCAGAAGTTTCTCCTCCGCCTCATAATGAAGATGATGATGTGATAATTGAGGATGATGATTCTCCTCCTCCCTTGGCCATTCAGAGAAAACACCTCAAGAGGGTGGCTGAATCAGTGCCTATTTCTCCTCCCCGAGTTCTAGTGATAGTTCCTGCCTAGTCTTGCAGCACCTTGCCTGCATTCCTTCAGATGCCAAATCTTTTTAGAGTCCATAGAGACGGGATGCTCGAACTTACTATTCCTTCTGTTCACCGCCTGGTAACAGGAGATGCTATTCCGTTCCTGTGCAAGGATATCCATAGTTCTATTGAACTTTCGATGACTGCCTGTATCCAGCAATTATATTCTTCATTTTATGATGAAGTTCAGCAGTCTAAGGAGGAACTAAATAAGACTAATACTGAGTTAGCCTCTGCTCAAGAGAAATTCTCTGATCTTTGTACGCAAATGGAGCAGTAGACTAAGCTCGTGGATACTCAGAAAGCTGAAATCTCTAAGTTGAAAGCTGAGTTGACAGAAGCTAGGTCTCAAGTGGTTGTTGTAACAGAGGAGAGGGATAAGTTACAGAAGGAGAGTCAAGAGATGAAGGAGGTGATGGCTGCCCAAGCAGAGAAGTTTAAATCCACCACAGCTATCTTAGACCAGAGCAATGCTCAAATCCAGCAACTCGAAGATTAGTTGGCTCAGTCTCGGTCTAATACACAGAGTCCTGTGCAACCAGTTTCTCTTTTATCCCCTGTAGACTTGGCAAATCTTCAGAGATATGCTACATTATGTCCCTTATTTCAAGCCAAGGTGGAAAGATTGCAATCTCGTATGGATTTGTTATGGTCTTCTTTTGAGTAGTATCAAGAATATGTTCCACCAGATCATTCATTTTTTATCCATTATCAACAACAGAAGTTGGCCTTCTATATAAAACTTTCCACGATGGATTTACCTATTCCAGAGGATGGATGGAGTGGAGCCTGGTCATCTAATTTGCTGATAGAAGTAGTGAGGATGGTTGTTGAAGACTCTGTCACTCCAGATACGATGCTTCTGTCCTATACGTATTTGAGAGGTGATTTACTGATTCCAAATGATGAAGATCTGGCTTGGTATGCCGAAGATGTGGTATTGCAAGCTTCTTTATATGTCTGACATTTGGAGTTGAGGATTGATGAGATGTTTCAGGGATATTCTTCAAAGGTGGCTAAGTGTCCTGAGTTTTCATGGAACACTATGGTTGATGCTGTCATTTTGAATCACCGTCAAGTCAAAGCTTCAGTTCATGCCCAGAACATTAACCAACTGAGGGTGGATCTTTTAGCCTATCTCTCCAACCAACCCCCATTTGATACTTCTTTCTTTGAAGCCTATCATCGTAGATCAACTTTACCGTCCTTACCATGCCTAACTCATTATCAACAAATGACTCATAGGTATGATGCTTATATTTCCATTTTTCAATCTAACCCAAAGGTCCTTTTACCCCTTCTTTTCCAACCTCAAGGATCTCCTCAAATTCCTATATTTACCCATTGTTCTTTTATTGAAGATCGAGTTTTTCTACCTCCTGATCCTTGTCCTTCCCCATCCCCTGACATTTTATCAACTTTTCCTGCTTATCTTTTAACGCCTTTCTTAACCGAATCTCCTCAATTTTCAGCAAATCCATCTTTAATCCATTCTTCATTTTATGATTTTGCCTATCCATCTCTTCATCCTCTTTCATTAGTCCCTCTTCCATCCCCTAACACTTCTATTCCTAATCCTCCTCAGTTGGTTAGTGGGTATCAAGGTTTTGATCAGAAGATTCTTCGAAGAAGAGGCTGGAGTTCAAATGATTCCCTTATTGGACCTCAAATCAATCGGCCATTGATCCCAGGAGAATGGATAAGTGCTAGTCAGTCTTATCAGAATTATCTGTATTTTGCTCAACAGTATTCTCAGTCTGCAGATCCTTTTGTGCACTAAACTGCTCATTTTACTTGGTACCTGGTACATATGCATAGGCATTCTCATAATGATTCAAAACCTATTCCAAAGTTGTGCATGAATGTTAATGTGAGTATTGATTCCAACTGGATGTCTTGTACTTTGATGCCCTCTGTTTGCCTAGCAGATACCTTGTCTTGTTGGAAAGGATGTGCTGCCTTCAAATTTTTCAGAATCCTCCCAAGGCATTTGTAGATGAATCCTTGTCCATGGATCGTTTTCAAAATCACCAAGCTTTTAAAAGGGATCATCTTCATTGATACCTTTGCAATGTATTGTGGATGATTTTTAATGATAAATCTCTCTTTTTGGAGGAGTCATTCAGATGGTTGTGTTTTGTGTAGTGTTTGTGTTGTGGGTTAATTTATGTGATAAGATCGTGGTGGTTGCCTATTCGATTTGCTTTCGTGCGAGCTACATTTTTGGAGAATTGCGGTGATGGTGTTGCTGGTTGGATAGTTGAAGATGCTGATGTAGAAGAAGAAACCTCTTATATCCTTTATAAGTTTGTTGTGATTTCCAGTTTGATAAGAAGTGTTAATGTATAAAGGGTTTTCCTTTCGTTGTATTCTTTATATCAGATACAGGTTATAAGTTGGGGTCATGGTTGGATGGACTGTTTTTGAAGATTTATTGAAGATCAAAGTTGAGCTCTTGAATGAACTTGTATTCCCTTTTTCCTGGGTCGCGAGGACGCTTCCTTCATCAACAAGCTTTTATTTCATTCTTTTGATCATCAAAACAAAGAAAACAACAATTCTTCACGCAGCATCATAGTAGATATCTCCCACAGATTTGATATAATCAACCATATTCTCCAACATCTTCACAAAATCCATCAATAGAACAAAGAAAGCAAAGGAATACACCATCTTTGAATGGAAATACATCACATAGTATTCATCTTCAATGTCTTCATAGTCTTCTCTCTCAATCTCTCATGTACAATCACACTGTTTTGATAGATTTGTCTATCTCTGACTCTCTCTCTCTCTCCATCAATAGTACATCATATCCTCACTACAATCACTCAATAATCACCCACAATAATCCTTCTTAGGTCGTGGATGCACCTCCCAAGAGGTATGTCTGATATGAAGAGGCACCAGAGCCACTACAGTGACTCTTCATAGCTCACCACTGTCACTTCACTCCAGTCTTCACTTGAGTCTTACGCTCTTTGATAGCCACTCGCAAAGAGGGCAATTCCAGTTCAACAGGAAAAACAGCTTCTGTACCATACACCACCTGGAAGGGTGTTTGTCTTGTTGCTGCTTTATGGGAGGTTCGGTATGCCCAGAGGGCCTCTGTAAGTCGATCATCCCAATCATGAATATTTGCGGCAATTGTTCTTGTCAGAATTGAGCAGAGGATGCGATTGGTGACTTCGACTTGGCCGTTGGCTCTGGGGCAATAAGGAGTGGACTTGCGATGGCGGATCTTATACAGCTCTGTCAACTCTTCCATGACTTTATTAACGAAAAAGTCTCGAGAAACCACAAAAATTAATATTGGACAAACCGTGCATCAAAATGACACGGAGTAAAAAGAAAAAATGTCAGGGGGAAAGTGGTTGGCAGGGCTATGACGTCATATCATGGTTCCGAAGTAAGAAAAACGCGTTCACATGGAAAACCGGCTAATGTGCGCAAAATGCTTCAAAAATTAATAACTCAAAAATCAAGTATCGGAACAGGGGTGGGTAAAAAGAAACATGGAATGAAAGAGAAGTCACTCGCTCCATGACTAATATCACTCGAGGAAATCAAGATGAAAACCCATGTCTCACATCCTGGTTTAGGAAGCGACAAAGGATATGATGCAGAGGGAGCATGCCAGGGTGCACAGTTGATGGTGCATTAGTGCGTCCAACCCGTCTGGCATAGGTGCAAGTAGGAAGGCAAGGGAGCCTTACAGTGCAGTGTACAGAACAGGGTGACGTGTCCTGTGATGACGGTAGAGACCCACCCCATGGGTGCATAGGAAAACGGGAACATACCTGACTCCAAAGGTCGTAATGTCCCTCAATCCTCACCTCTCGGTAATTGATTGAAGAAACTGCAGTCACACTCAGCCCACCCTCTGTCTCACGCTCTGCTGAAAGATACAGAGGGCAACCATGTCCTGAAACCCATTGATGTAGTCCTCACGGTCACTTGTGTAAAGGTTATATGCCTTGTGCGCATTTGATGGTGCAACTGTGCATCCCGCCCTGTGCTGGCATACGGTGCGAGAAGGAAGGCCAGGGAGCCTTATGGTATAGTGCACAAAAACAGATCGTGCTTTGTGCATGGAGAGGCCCATCCCGTGTGTGCAACACTTCATTCACACTTCTCACCTCTCATTTGATCTGAAAGGAAAGACTGGTTACTCGCCCCACCCTCTGTCTCACTCCCATTTAATAAATACAGAGGGCAACCCATACTCACTTCCCCATCCGGTTAGGATGAAAGCTCGCGTCACTCGATTGTTTGTCGATGAAGATCGCGTCGTCAGTTGTTGAAGAGGCATACCTAGGGAGGTAGCCATCAGATCTCGTACTTCAATTGGTTGTAGAAAAGATCATCTGCGAAAGGGGGCAGACCGACTAATGAAGTTGCAGAGACAGTGCACCAAGGGAGGTGGCTTCAAATTTTTTCTGGATAATTTTCGGCTGGTGAGTCAGTTATCCTGAACTGCAGGGTGTTACCACCTTTTTCACAGCCAGCTTCCCGCCCAAGGGTGTTTGCCACCTTTTCTTGGAGCGAGGCCTGCTATGACAGGGAATTTCTTCCTTTTCTGCCATAACAGTTTTTTTTTCTCTTTTCCTTTTCTTCTACTCCCGAGGGTGTTTCCACCTTTTCTCGAAGAATAGGTTGGCATGATAGGGACCTAAGTCCTTTTCTCCCATGACCGATAAGTAGCCTTCTATCCATACGCCAGTCTCTAGGGTACCCGGATCTAGGAAGGCGTTAGCCACGTCCACTTCTTTTACAGGCTCTGGAGCTTTGTTGGACTTTGTTGCTATTGAGGGAGCAATCCTTAAGCCACGTCTTCTTATCAGTATACTTTTGAACCTTTTTCGGCAACTGGAGACAACATCAATAATTGTCGGAATGTAAGGTTTGGTTTAAAGGTATCTAGATCTCTAACCAGATCATATTCCTTAATAGGGTCCACTGGCTTCTCTAACCGGTTAGGGAATGGGGCAACACCCATTTTCATTTTCCTTTTTTCTTCCAACAAGGGCATCATGGGGACTTCTTTTGCCACTTGTGGCACTTTCTCCTCTTCTATCTCCTGGACCTCTGGTCCTGTCTCTGGAATTGTCTCTGTGACTCTCTATGGCATTGTAGTGCTCTGTACGGCACTGTAAGACTCTGTTCTGTTCCGTTCTTCTGTTGGAAGATTGAATACATCACATAGTATTCATCTTCAATGTCTTCATAGTCTTCTCTCTCAATCTCTCATGTACAATAACACTGTTTTGATAGAATTGGCTATCTTTGACTCTCTCTCTCTCTCTCTCTCCATCAATAGTACATCATATTCTCACTACAATCACTCAATAATCACCCACAATAATCCTTCTTAGGTCGTGGATGCACCTCCCAAGAGATATGTTTGATATGAAGAGGCACCAGAGCCACTATAGTGACTCTTCATAGCTCACCACTGTGACTTCACTCCAGTCTTTACTTGAGTCTTCAGTAGCTACTTCTTTGAATTCTTTTAGCTCTTTTGCACTTGTATTCACCTCTTTCCAAGACTAGAAAACTTTTCCAAGTACACTCTCATCCAACAGAACACATACTGAAGCATACAGAAGGTCTACAGTGGCTCAACAAAGAGTTACAGAAGGTCTACAGAAAGCATCAGAACCTCATAACTCATACCAAAACCATTCCAAACCATCAAAAATCACTCAATAAGCTTTCAAAAAATCTCAAACCCTATCAATCAATACTCCATCCTTCCATACAAAGAGAAAACAGAACAAAACAGAAGCTCAACAGAAGCTATCAGGACCAAACAGAACATCAACAGAACTTCACATCTCTACTAATAAACATCATGAGCTTAATAAAACCATTCCAACCTACCCAAAACACTCTCAAACCACTTCCAAACCAATCAATCATCTCATAAAATCAACCATTCAGCTCTCAAAAACAACAAAAATCAGCCAAAAAATAGGTCATTTCAACACTCAACATATCCCCACACTTAATAAGGAAGCGTCATCGCGACCCAAGAAAAAGGGAATACAAGTTCATTCAAGAGCTCAACTTTAATCTTCAATAAATCTTCAAAAACAGTCCATCCAACCACGACCCCGACTTATAACCTGTATCTGATATAAAGAATACAACGAAAGGAAAACCCTTTATACATTAACACTTCTTATCAAACTGGAAATCACAACAAACTTGTAAAGGATATAAGAGGTTTCTTCTTCTACATCAGCATCTTCAACTATCCAACCGGCAACACCATCACCGCAATTCTCCAAAAATGTAGCTCGCATGAAAGCAAATCGAATAGGCAATTACCACGATCTTATCACATAAATTAACCCACAACACAAACACTACACACAACACAACCATCTGAATGACTCCTCCAAAAAGAGAGATTTATCATTAAAAATCATCCACAATACATTGCCAAGGTATCAATGAAGGTGATCCCTTTTGAAAGCTTGGTGATTTTGAAAACGATCCATGTACAAGGATTCATCTACAAATGTCTTGGGAGGATTCTGAAAAAATTGAAGGCAGCACATCCTTTCAAATTAGACAAGGTATCTGCTAGGCAAACAGAGGGCATGAAAGTACAAGACATCCAGTTGCTGGGAATCAATGCTCACATTGACATTCATGCACAACTTTGGAATAGGTTTTGAATCATTATGAGAATGCCTATGCATATACGCCAGGTACCAAGTAAAATGAGTAGTTAAGCGCACAGAAGGATCTGCAGACTGAGAATACTGCTGAGCGAAATGCAAATAATTCTGATAAGCTTGACTAGCACTTATCCATTCTCCTGGGATCAATGGCCAATTGATTTGAGGTCCAGTAAGGGAACCATTTGAACTCCAGCCTCTTCTTTGAAGAATCTTCTGATCAAAACCTTGATACCCACTAATCAACTGAGGAGGATTAGGAATAGAAGTGTTAGGAGACGGAAGAGGGACTAATGAAAGAGGATGAAGCAATGGATAGGCAAAATCATAAAATGAAGAATGGATTAAAGATGGATTTTTTGAAAATTGAGGAGATTCGGTTAAGAAAAGCGTTAAAAGATAAGTAGGAAAAGTTGATAGAATGTCAAGGGATGGGAATGACAAGGATCAGGAGGTAGAAAAACTCAATCTTCAATAAAAGAAAAATGGGTAAATATAGGAATTTGAGGAGATCCTTGAGGTTGGAAAAGAAGGGGTAAAAGGAACTTTGGGTTAGATTGAAAAAGGGAAATATAAGCATCATACCTATGAGCCATTTGTTGATAATGAGTTAGGCATGGTAAGGACGGGGACCTAAAGCTGATCTACGATGATAGGCTTCAAAGAAAGAAGTATCAAATGGAGGTTGATTGGAGAGATAGGCTAAAAGATCCACCCTCAGTTGGTTAATGTTCTAGGCATGAGCTGAAGCTTTGACCTGACGGTGATTCAAAATGACAGCATCAACCATAGTGTGCCATGAAAACTCTGGACACTCAGTCACCTTTGAAGAATATCCCTGAAACATCTCATCAATCCTCAACTCCAAATGTCGGACATACAAAGAAGCTTGCAATACCACATCTCCGACATACCAAGCCAGATCTTCATCATCTGGAATCAGTAAATCACCCCTCAAATACATATAGGACAGAAGCATCGTATCTGGAGTGACAGACTCTTCAAAAACCATCCTCACTACTTCTATTAGCAAATCAGATGACCGGACTCCACTCCATCCATCCTCTGGAATAGGTAAATCCATCGTGGAAAGTTTTATATAGAAGGCCAACTTCTGTTGTTGATAATGGACAAAAAAGGAATGATATGGTGGAACATATTCTTGATACTGCTCAAAAGAAGACCATAACAAATCCATACGAGATTGCAATCTTTCCACCTTGGCCTGAAATAAGGGACATAATGTAGCCTGTCTCTGAAGATCTGCCAAGTCTGCAGGGGATAAAAGAGAAACTGGTTGCACAGGACTCTGTGTATTAGACCGAGACTGAGCCAACTGATCTTTGAGTTGCTGGATTTGAGCATTGCTCTGGTCTAAGATAGCTGTGGTGGATTTAAACTTCTCTGCTTGGGCAGCCATCACCTCCTTCATCTCTTGACTCTCCTTCCGTAACTTATCCCTCTCCTCTGTTACAGCAACCACTTGAGACCTAGCTTTTGCCAACTGAGCTTTCAACTTAGAGATTTCAGCTTTCTGAGTATCCACGAGCTTAGTTTGCTGCTCCATTTGCGTACAAAGGTCAGAGAATTTCCCCTGAGCAGAGGCTAACTCAGTATTGGTCTTATTTAGTTCCTCCTTAGACTGCTGAACTTCATCATAAAATGAAGAATATAATTGCTGGATACAGGCAGTCATCGAAAGTTCAATAGAACTCTGGATATCCTTGCACAGGAACGGAATAGCATCTCCTATTACCAGGCGGTGAACAGAAGGAATAGTAAGTTCTAGCATCCCGTCTCTATGGGCTCTGAAAAGATTTGGCATCTAAAGGAATGCAGGCAAGGTACTGCAAGACTGGGCAAGAACTGTCACTGGAATTGGGGGAGGAGGAATAGGCACTGACTCAACCACCCTCTTGAGGCGTTTTCTCTGAATGACAAGGGGAGGAGGAGAATCATCATCCTCAATTATCACATCATCATCTTCATTATGAGACGGAGGAGGAACTTCTGGAGGATCAATTGGAGGTAAAGAAACTTCCTTTGCAGGGGCAGTATGTAGCAAGAAGACATAGAGGAAGGACCCAAATTAACATTAGTCACATTTCCTCGAGTAGCTGGGATAAAGTGGTGATCCATCTTGGAGAGGAGGTAGGTACTCCTATCAATAGTTATGCCTTTCAAAATCATTCGTGAAGCTGTAAACAACTCCTTGGAAAGATAATGAGATGGGGATTTTGCAGGCATGAACCTGTCCTGAAGGAATTGGCATAGCTGTTTCCATAGGGGATTGGAAATCATGGAGACAATGGCTCCTGACGTGGTAATGACCTTCTTCGGATCAAGAACATCTTGAGTTTGCTTCTGCAACAGCTTCAAAATATCGTCATTGGCGAACAACTGTCTAGCAGCAGGGACAGACTCCCCACGATATGGCAAACCAAGAGCCTTGCCTAGACTCTTCGATGTCAGAAGAACAATAGTACCACGAACTGGACTAGACCTCTTACTATAAGAGGTTAAAAACTCGTCACAAATGGTAGGATCATCTGGAACCAGTGGGAAAGAAAGGTTCACGAACTTGGACAAGCCCACTTTAGCGACAACGTCCGAATCCAGTAACAAAGAATAATCATGTAAAGCCAAAGGAACATACTGGATCAGGGGAGGAGTACGAGAGGGCGCCATTCAGATGGTTACACACACACACCACAAACACAGACAAACAAGGAGAATGCCTGCAAAGCAAGATAGATTTTCTTGCAAGAGAATTCCCTTTTCCTTGGTGTTCCTTTTGGGGCTCCAATGCATCAAGCTTATCCTAATGAAGAAGGATCTTTGGGCCATCACAAGTGGCAAAGAAAAGAAGCCTTGTGATGCGGACCTGGCACTCACTTGGCAAAAGAATGATGATAAGGCTTAGGCCATTATCAAACTGGAGCTAGACGATAGCTATATCCACCATGTGGATAATTGCGACACTTCACATGATACATGGAAGAGACTTAATACTTTGTTTGGTGCACACTCTAAGTAATAAAAGTATGGTCTCTTGATTGAATTTTTCAGGCTTGACATGAAGCCCAGCACATCACTTGCCACACATCTAAATTACATGGAATGACTTCTAACCCAACTTACAGGAATCAACATTAAAATGGAAGAAGATGTTTGCATTGGTGTTTTGCTTAAAAGTTTACCTCCTGAATATAATAATGTATCAACAACCTTAATTAGTATGCCAAACCCTAAGCTTGTTGAAATCCAGGCATCACTGTTAGAAGAGAAAAAGAAGCTAAAAACTAAAGAAGAACCAAGCACCTTTAGAGATGAACAAGCATTATATGTTGGCAACATGTACAAAGGCAAGAAGGACCAGCTTTTTTGTGATTTTTGCAAAAGAACCGGACACATCGAGAAGTTCTGCCATGCCAGAAAGAGGTCCCAAAAAGCCTATCTAGTTGTTGTTAAAGAAGAAGAAGACCATGGAGCAAAAGAATAAGAAGAAGAAGACCACCAAGAGAAGGACAAACCTCATCAGTCCTTCTATTCTAATAAAGTTTTTTAGCCTTGTATTGACTAGTCCTAATGCTTCGGACATAAGCTTGTAAACCCCTCATGTAGCCTTGTACTACAGCCTTTGTACACTTTGTGAGGCCCCTGTTACAACCTCTGGATGTCCACCATGTTTGTGGTACCCACACTTAGCCTTTCTTTTTTGTGATAGCCTTTGGCGTTTTGACATGTTTATGGTGTGCCCACACTTTGCAAGTGTTGCTTTTACTAAAGCCTCTACATGCTTTGTACTTCTAGTTGTGATTAAGGAGGGGCGTTGAGATATTTGCAATCACACCTACTTCAATCTCTTTAGATGGAGCAATGAGGGCTCAGGACAAGAATACCATAAGCACAGTAGGAGGATGTGCTACCTAGACTTTCCTATAAAGCATTGTACTTGCTTCCTTTTCTTTAATGATATGATAGTACAACTCTTTTCTTTTCCGTAAAGTGTCTATGTCATTATCCACACACAAGATTGTGTTTATGTGTCCAAGTCTCAATCTTGGAACCCAATTCACTTGTGTGACAGTTAGTCTTGTTTGTGTCTATGTCTTCATGAGGTTGGTCTTGATCTTTCAACCTCCATAGCTTCCTTACATGTCCTAGATCCATGTTTCAATAAATACATGTGGGAGATTTGTTGCAAATCATATTATCAATTGCATAAGGATTTTGACCAAATTAGAAGAGGTGAATCTAACATTGTCAAAAGAAGAAGAAGAAGATTTTGGGGTAAATGAAGTGTTGATTGTGGATCACATGTATGGATCATATGAAAGACATACATCTCTATCCAAGGTGGATGCTATTGAGAAAATGGTTCAGGTTTGTACATCTATTTCAAAAATATTAAGACTCTTGGGAGCATGTGTATTTTATCTCATTTGGATTTCACACTTTGCACATATTGCAAATGTCATATATCAAATTTTAAGAAAGGGGCAAAGGTTTTAGTGGAATAGAATGCATGCAAAGGCAATGAGAAAGTTGAAAAATCTGTTATGGACAGTACCTACATTAAGAAAGACTAATTATACAAATGGAAGACCTATCAGTATTACAATTGATATGAGTCCTATAGGGATTCGTTGGGCCATTGGACAAGATGATAAGGAAGGAAACAAGTATGTTGCCAGATTTGGAGCCAAAGTACTGAATCAACGTTAAATAAAATATTTACAAAGCAAAAGAGAATTGTGGGGAGTAGTGACAACATTGAAGGGAAATTAAGAATATGTTATTGAATCTCCAGTTATTGTAGAGATGGATTGTCTACTGTTCACTAGTTTCTTCACTTCAGACATTGCTATGCTTTGTTGGGTTGTCTATATTAAGTTCTTGAACCTTGAATTTTGACATATAGTATGTAAAGGCAATCTAGTGGTTGATATGCCTTCAAGAGTGAGATATGATGATGAATAAGATATTGTAGATCATAAGAAAACTAAAAGTGTAGGGACAACACTTGAAGATGTATATTGTGTCTCTTCAGTTGAAACTTTTTCAAAGGAGTTGTATAAGGGCGAATGGTTGGAAATTGGACAATGCTTGAGCCCTTTGTTGACAAGAAAGGAAGGCTGGACTTTTATGGAGTTGTAAGGGTAAGAGGATATGAAGGAAAACATATGGATATTTCTTAAATAATGGACCTCTATGGAAACATCCAAGCATAAAAAAGATAACGCACTACAAGTAGGATGTGACAGAGACACTCAATTGCATATTATGAAGGAAGTTCATGAGAGCCTATGGGCTAGTCATTGAGGAATTTGGGTTACATTCGATAAGATAAGGTATGTACATGGATTTCTTGAAATTTGTTGAGGTTTGGAGTGCTTATCAAATGTATTCTTTTGTAAGACATTGTGATGGTTTACCTTTGACATACCCTCTTTTTATAAAGTATAAGTAGATAGTGGACTTAATGACCATATGTGGCATCATCAACCCAAGGGATCTCTCCATCTACTCCTATCCATCATATAGCTCCTCTCCTCTAGGTAGTGGATGATCCTATGTGGCTCTCTCATGTGGTAGAGCTCAATACCCATATAGGGATCCAATATAAAAGCGTTGGTGTGACCAATATGTCAAAAAGCCAAAGTTTCATTCAAGGTTCCTAAAACTATATGTGTGTATATTGGCTCTCCATGGGACCTAAGGCTACATAGTCTATAGTCAATCTATCCTATGTTATTCTCCTTAGGGTGAATCTTGGCCATAAAAAGATAATCCCCAAGTAGACCTATCTTTGAACTACCTCCACCATTTCCTCTCTGTATGTGAAATAAGGTACAAATCACTTGATCCACTAGGTGGAAGTATTGAGCACCATAACCTTGGTTTTCCCAAGGTTCACTATGAAGTCTCTATCTTGGTAGAAAGCATGTAGTGTATCTAGACGGTGTTACAATCACTCTAGTGTGTTGGAGATGAGGATCACATCTTCTACATACAATAGTATAGGTATCAATGCTCCCCCAAAGCTAGATCTATCCCCTCTAAATGTATCAATGTAATCTCATATCTCATCAATATAAATCCCAAACAAAGTGGGCAAGAATAGACATCCTTGTTTCATTGCAATAGTGTGGTGATCTCCTTAGATAGCTCTCTTGGTGCTTATATTAGTAGACTCACATAGTGCTAGTACTCCTCATTTCATCTCAGTCTAAGTCTCTAACTCATGTAGTCTCTACGTGAGTCTAGTATGGGGTAGACTGTCAAAACCCTTGCAAAAATCCATAGAGCAACAATATATTTGCCTTCCCTATGCTCTACTCTCCTCAATGATGGCTCGGAGTGTGAGGATGTGATCAAGTGTAGAATATCCTCTCTTGAACCCTACCTATCAATGCACCTAATGTTGGTGCTTCTTTGCCCATTTTCTCAAATCATGCTCTAGTTTAGCTCCATAAATCTTGGCTAGCATGACCATGATAGTTTGATGGTTTGTAGGGACCATGGGGTCTCTAGCTTTTAGGCTTGACACTATAGTATTAATTGACCAATCTAACAAGGAAGCCTTTACCTAGGGCCTTGTTGAATCAATGAGCTAGAAGGGGTGTTGGCACATCTCTAACATATGAGAGGTGCTCTACTAGTAGTCAATCTTGGTCATGGGATCGTTGGCCATTTTGGAGTCTATCAATGGTATTGTGAACCATTGTTGCATTGAAAGTGAAAATAGTGGGTCTATCGTGGGAAAAGCACTTAGGTCTCTAGCGTGCATCCATTGGGCCTCTTCAACAGGATGATTTTTAAACTTAACCAAATATCTAGAATATCTACGGCCAGTTCTAGTGGTCATAAAGTCAGTATCTATAATAGTTTCAGGCTCAAGAATTTTAGTTTCTTCGTCTAGCAAAGGAGGGTTTTCATAGACAGGATGTACATGTAGTTGTCCTCTAAAAGGTCGTAATAAACTGATATGGAAGGTGTTGTGGATTTTCCAATTTTGTGGTAATTCTAGTTTAAATGCATTGTCATTGATTTTATGTATGATCTTGAATGGTCCATAAAATCTAGGTGCTAATTTTACAACGGGGTGTTTATCTACACTTTGTAATATTTGCTTTTCAATTCGTAACCAAACATAATCATCAACTTTAAAACTCATAGCTTTTCTTTTCTTGTTTGCTTGTTTTGTGTATGATTACTGGGCTTTGGCAATCATATCTTTAACTTCATAAAAAATAGTAGCATGCATGTTAGCAATATCATCAGCAGTTTGAATTTTATTTGACAATGATGTAACAAGTGTAGGTAATCGATATCCATAAATAATTTCAAATGGTGCTTTCTTTGTAGCTGTATGTGGTGTGTTATTATATGCAAACTGAAGTAAATGTAGATATGTATCCCATGTGTGTGGTTTTGAAATTGTGTAGGCATGCAAAAGATCTAAAATGGTACTGTTAGTAGCTTTTGTTTGACCATTTGTTTCAGGATGAAATGTAGATGAAAAATCAAACTTTGTTCCTAAGTTAGTAAACAAAGTAATCCAAAAATTATTGCAGAATCTAAAATCATGATAAAAAATAATAACTTTTGGTAAACCATGATTAGTGAAAACAGTTTTCAAGAACAATTTAGCAGCTTGCGATGCAGTTAAAGTTTTCTTGTATGGAATAAAATATGCTTGTTTGCTAAACCTATCTACAATAGTCCACATCATATCATGATTAGCTTTAGTATTAGGTAAACCAGTGATAAAATCCATTGAAATCTATTCCCATGGTCGTGATGGAATGGATAAGGACATTAGTAAACCATATTGTTTACCATGGTGTCTTTTAACTCTTTGACAAATTAGGCATTCAGATACAAAATTAGATACATCAGTATCCATGTGTGGCCAATAAAAATCTTCAATCAGTGTACGCAAAAGTAGATATAATTCCTCTATGACCTTGGTATGGGGGACAATGAATTTCATGCAAAACAAATGATCGAAATGGAACAGTCACACATAATCTTTTTTCATAAAACATAAATCCATTAGTGTAAGACAATGAATCAATAGGAATCCAATTATTTGCAACTAGTTTATTCCAATCAGCTTGAAAAGTAGGATCTTGGTGATAAGTATCTTTCATTGGGATAAGGGAATCAAATGATATCACAGAAATATTGTGAATTGTCGGTCTTCTACTCAAAGCATCAGTAACAACATTCTCTTTTCCAAGTTGATATTGTATAAGGGGATGAAAACTTTGAATAAAAGAAGCCCATTTAATGTGTCGGTCAGATATTTGTGGTTGACGAAGGAGATGTGTAATGCTTTGTTGGTCAGTTTTGATCATGAATTCAGATCCCATTTAATAATGTTTCCATTGACGTAAAGCTTGTACTATGGCTAGCAATTCCTTGTCATAGGTAGAATACTTAAGTTCAGTTGGTTTGAGTTTGTAGCTAGAGTAGGCTATGGGATGAGAATCTTGCATAAGGACTGCTCCTATTCTAGATCCACCAGCGTTAGTAACTACTAAGAGAAATGGTCTATTGAAGTCAGGCAATTGTAATACATGAGCATGAATTAAAGAATGTTTCAGCAAATCAAAGGACTTTTGTTGATTGTCAGACCAATTATACACTATACCCTTCTTTAATAATTTTGTCAAAGGTAATGCAAGTAATGAGAAATTTCTCACAAATTTTCTGTAAAAGCTAGCAAGACCTAGGAAAGAACATAATTCATTCAAATTTTTGGGTATCGGCCAATTTAAGATTGCTTCTATTTTTTAAGGTCAACTTTAATACCTTCTGATGAAATAATATGTCTTAAATATTCAATTTCTGTTTGGAAAAATTCACTCTTTTTTGGATTAGCATATAATTGATTGTCTTTTAATAATTTAAAAACTAAAGGTAAATGTTCATAATGTTCATTCTCATTTTTACTGAAAACTAATATGTCATCAAAGAAAACAATGACACAATGCTGATGTTTCAAAAATATGCGATTCATCATACGATTGAATGTGGCTAGTGCATTAGTTAAACCGAAAGGCATAACCAAGAATTCATAGTGTCCAAATTGTGTTCTAAATGCAATTTTGAATATATTAGATTTGTCCAATCTTACTTGATGATATCCAGATTTAAGATCTATCTTGCTGAATATGGCAGATCCTTGTAGCTTGTCCATAAGATCATCTACCCTAGGAATCGGATATCTAATCTTAATAGTAATTTTATTTAGGGCACGATAATCAATGCACATGCGATAGGTATTGTTTTTCTTCTTCATTAATAAGACAGGTGCACCAAATGGAGAACTACTAGGTCTAATTAATCCTCGGGTTAGCAATTCGTCTATTTGGTTTTGAATTTCTTTCTGTTCAATTTGGTTATGTCTATATGGTGCTTTACATGGTGGTTGTGATCCAATAATTAAATCTATCTTATGATCTTTAGGACGTGCAGGTGGTAATCCAAGTGGTAAATCAGCAGCAAAACAATCTTGGAATTGGGAAAGAAATTGTGCATGCCTAGGATGCATCTGATTTTCTTTAGCTTTAATTTCATTCACCCATATTAAATAGGATTTGCTACTTTTACGTAATGCACGTTTAGCCTGAGTATGAGTAAGCAATGGAGAATTATTGGAAGTGTGCATACCATGCAATATGATTTGTTTTCCTTGAGAATGGATTTTTATTGAATACGTAGAATAATCTATATCAGGATTATATTGATGTTGCCAAGGCATTCCTAAGATAATGTCACTAGACTGCAAAGGTACAACTAAGAAATTTCTTCATTCAGTATAATCACCAATTTTTAATTTCTAAATTATGCACCTCTTGTGTTCCATTATATCTCGTACCTAAGAATGCAGCCTTGATGCGATAATGTGTAGAAACAGTATGTAAATTCAATTCTTTGACCAATTTTGCAGAAATAAAGTCGTGTGTACTCCCATCATCATGTAAAAATAGTCTTTTCTTTACCATGCACAAAACATTTCATTGTTAATAAGGAATGGGGAGTTGGCATACCTGGCAAAGTATCAGAAGTAGTACCAATGTCATCATCATCTTCTGTAAAATCTGGCATCTCTTCACGTTCTTCATCTTCTATTGCTCCCAAATAATTGATATGAACAAATGGCTTTTTGGATTGACAATTGGCTGCTAGATGTCCAGGTTGATGACATTTGTAACAAACTATGGTTTTTTGCTTTGGATACATTATTGGTAATGGCAGGAAATTTCGGAATGTTGGGATTGGACTGAAGAGATGGCTTAGGGTTTGGATTTGTGTTTGATGGCAAGGCAGGTGGTCGTGTCCAAGATTTATGGAATGAAGATGGAAGAAAATGACTTTGATTAAATATTTGAAAGTTTGAATTGAACTATTTGGAACCAAAGTTACCATTAGTTTGAAATTGTTGTGGTCGCTTATCTCGTCCACGAATTTCGTCTTCAGTGTCATGGGCCAAGGAAATTGCATCTTCAAGGGTTATTGGCTTGAACATATTGACCTCTGCATAAAAATGTCCAAGTAAGCTAGACATAAACTTGTGTTTATGAGTTACTTCAGGTACATCTTCGAGCATTCATAGTTGCAATAAAGCATTCTAGAAATGCTTAGTATATTGTGAAATAGGTTCGCGATCCCTTTGTTGTAGAAGATCCCATTGTTTGATTGCTTTTTCGTCGAATTTGGGCGGAAGGAAATTCTGCAAAAATTTCTTTTGGAAAGTCTCCCATGTAGTGGGACAATCAACGCTTTTGTAGACAACAGTCCACCATAAGGATGCTCGGTCAACTAGATGGTTAGTGACACATTTAATTTTGTCTTTCTCAGCATATGATTCTTCATGGAAATAATCATCAAATTGACTGATAAAAGCAAGTACAGTCTTTCCATCGTGTGATCCATTGAAAGTAGGAAATTTGAAGTTTCTTTTACTTATCTTTGTTTCTTTTCAAATAGATTGGGCTTCAAGTATTGCATCGATCGTACGTCGTATAAGATCTTCAGGTTGCGATCCATCTTGGTTGGCGGTAGATCATTGCAAATTGGCCAATTGAGCTTACAAAGTTTGTCGTGCTCTTCGTTCCTCTTGAGGCTGCATCATAATCAAATCCAGTTTTTGCTTCATTGTTGGTTCGGGTAGGTCACCTTCAGCCATAAAATCTTCCATGGTTTGATCAAACATCCTACAAAATTCCAAAAGACCTCACACACTCGAAACCTTGTTAGCGGGATGAGCGTAGCTCAAAGGCGGGTTTACAAGGCTTATATATATATATATATATATATATATATATATATATATATATATATATATATATATATATATATATATATATATATAGTTTGGCTTTTGTAGTATTTCTCCTTTACGATTGCGAAATTTGATATCACAGTCGTCTTCCAAGAAAATAATTTTGCGTATAGACTGCGTGTTGCCGATTGTTCACTGGAATCTGGTTCTGTCAATTCACAGGTGTGAACAGGGGCTTCCAAAAAGTTGTAAGTAGGTTCGTGTATTGTCGAATAGGAACTGCCTCTATGGTAGTTGATTGAGATTGAAGCTTAAGAAATTTAGGACCTTTGGGGCTTATAGCCTTTAGTTTTTTTGGATTAAATGTGACTTTGGAGGACAAGAATATGTTGATGTCCGTTTCGGCGACGTGCAGTACATACTGCCGCTGCCGCGACGGATAAAAACGAGGCTTGAAGCTTTTTTTTAAAGCTTCTCTTTAAGCTTTCTAAGCTTAACTTTGAAGCTTTAATAGCTATGGTGGAAATTTGCTTATCTGTTGAGAAGAAACCAATCACTTGATGTAGGATCTTTCCACATGGTCCTCCGCCTGTAGAGGCTGGTCCCTCGCGATCTGAGTGTACAACAGGGGGTTCTTGATTGCCAAGAATATGCTGGTATTGACTGTTTGCCACGAATCTGACTGTAGAGCTTGATCGTTCCAGGAGCTCCGCTTTCATACGAGATGGTAAGTGATTAGAAGCTCCCGATCTCAACTTCGCTCTGATACCACTGATGCATAGATCGGACGACGTATGCATGCGTAGTGAGCGTCGGAAGGTCCCCAAGAACAAAAGAACTCTACTTTTGCACCAAAAACTAGGAAGAAAGCTTGCACGACATGAAGCAAGAGACTAATTGGGTACAATTTCCCGCCATGCCTTGTGTGAGTGCTCCACAAAGCATGTATTTTATATATTATTCATCTTCAAGCTCAAAAAATAGCCCAATTTACAATTAGCACGCTTTAGCTTTTGTGTTTGCTTTTGTGCCACAAGAATTAAAGCTATTGGGCACCGAAAAAGTCAGGCGGTACCCAAATACAATGTCCAATACAAATATTTAAATCATGCGTCCATGCGCATACAAAAGTAATAAATAAATATCAGGTGCTTTAATAAATAAGTGCGTAATATCAGGCGCTTTAATAAATAAGCGTGTCAAAATATTGGCGCCATGCCTAAGATGTGCATCCATCAAAAATTGGTCCCAATGCCACCGCTGCTTGCTCTACACATCAACTAAAGCATTCACAATTGTTAGAAAAATAATACAATTAAACCAACAAAAGTGAATACCTAGCAGTCTTTAGCTACAAAATAAATAAATTGGTTAGAACTCAATCCTAACCTTAATTTATTACAAATGCGCACTCTAAACTCATAAACGTTTATTAATTTAAATATGTATTTTGCAGAATCACCCGTTATGGAATCCACCACTTACACATTAAATTAACAAGATTCCCTTGTTGTGCAGCTTTTGAATGGTGGGGTACCTCATTTCTTTTGGGAAACATGATGATGTATGGTTATGAGAGAGAGAGAGAGAGAGAGAGAGAGAGAGAGAGAGAGAGAGAGAGAGAGAGAGAGAGAGAGAGAGAGAGAGAGAGAGAGAGATGGTTGTTGCTACAGGTTTAGGTGGGATCATTGAAGATGGTGGGAGGGGGTAGTGATAATATTCCAAGTGACCCAATCAAACTATCCATTAAGCCACAAAAAAAGTGAAAAGAGATACCTATGGTAAATATTTAAATAGAAATGTGAAAAGTGAGAAAAATAGTTTAGATAGAATGTACAAAGAGACACCTATGTGAAATATTTAGATACATAGGGCTTCTTTTTTAAGTTCCATGGGCAAAATGTGTTTTCTCTCCTCTCCCTTTAGTCAAGTGGATGAAACCCCTCTTTCCTTTAGTTGAGTGTTAGTCTGTGAAGCATGCCAGTTTGGTAGGCATGCAAGACAACCCTTCTCGCATGACAGAGAAGTGAGTAGAAAAATACTTGATATAGTGCATATAGATGTTTAGGGGCCTACATAGAATGTATCTCTTGGAGGTAGCAAATACTTTGTCAATTTATTGATGACTGTTCAAGGAAGTTATGGGTACTTCATGAAGGAAAAGAGTGATGTGTTTGAGTGCTTCAAATATTTTAAGGCAGTTGTTGAAACAAAAACATGCTTAAAAGTGAAGTGCTTGAGATCAGATGGACGGAGAGAGTACCTCTCTAATGAGTTTAGTGGCTTCTTGAGGACTCATGGGATAAAGAGGCATTTACTTGCAGGTATACCTCACAACAAAATGGGATTGCAGAAAGAAAAAATAGGCATATTGCAGAAGTTGCACGGGCATTAATGGCTGAAAAGAAAATACCCAAACATTTTTTGTCTAAGGCTATCCATACTATTGTCTACATTATGAATATAACTCCCATAGTTGTAGTTCATGGGATGACTCTTGAAGAATGCTTTACTGGCAAGAAGCCCGATGTATCACACTTGAAGGTATTTGGATGTGTTGCATATATTCATGTGCCAGATGAGCTACGGAAGAAGCTTGATCCAAAGGTTAAAAAATGTATTTTTATTGGGTAATCTTTAGAGTAGAAAGGGTATCGTTGTTATAACCCTGTCAGAAGTGAGTTTAGAGTGAGTAGGGATGTTATCTTCGATGAGATGGGCAGCTGGTATATGCATCTCTGCTGGTGATGTATTAGATGATGACAATGATCATGATAGCTATGTGCAAAAAGAAAAATAAGAATCATGGAGTCTTAGTGGACCAGAAACATCATCTGGTACTATACCTACAGTGAGTCCTTGGTCTAGGAGACTAAGGAGTAGCCCCACATCTTCAGGTGGATCTATAAGTGTTGCAGGGAAGGACAAAGGAAAGAAGAAAGTGCTGGATGGTAATGATACATCTACCACTCATTTGGGATTTGATGGACATTCTAGTGGTTTGGAGAGTTTGGATGATGAGCTTGGTATTCCTTCAGTCAGGACACCAGGTCTACAGAGAGCTCATAGTAATGTAAAGGCTCCATTGAGTGATCCGGTGGTACGCAGATCTAGCAGGGTCAGATACCTTGTTAAAAGATTTGGTTTTGAAGGTTATGCAGCTCACCATTATGCTTATATGGTGAAACTAGTTGAGGATGTTGAGCTCACTTATTTTGAGGATGCTGTTGGTCATGCTCATTGGGATGCAACAATGGATGAGGAGATGGCTACATTAGAAGCCAATAAGACTTGGATTTGGTACCCTTACCTAAGGGTAAGAAAGTCATTGGTTGTAAGTGGGTTTACAAAGTCAAGCATAATGCAGATGGTTCAATTAGCAAGTATAAGACTAGGCTAGTTGCAAAAGGCTATGCTCAAACATATGGCATATATTATGAAGAGACTTTCAGTCGTCCAGTTGCTAGGATGACAACTGTTAGATATGTGATTGCCTTGGTAGCAAAACCAAAGGTTGGAGTTTGCAGCAAATGGATGTTAAGAATGCCATCTTGCATGGTGAATTGCAAGAAGAAGTGTATATGGAGCAGCCAATAGGTTATGAGGATTTAGAGCATCCCACATATGTGTGCATGTTAAAGAAGACACTCTATGGGCTGAAGCAAGCACCTAGAGCATGGTCTGACAAGATTGGAGAGTATCTTGTCAATATTGGATTTTGTATTTATGATGCTAATCACTCACTTTATGTGAGAAAGGGAGATGCAAGTTTGGTCATCATAGTCATCTATGTGGATGACTTGATTATTACGGGTGACAATGTCAATGGGATTGCTGAAGTTAAGGACTTCTTGAAGAAGAAGTTTGAGATGAAAGATTTAGGTGAGCTGAGATACTTTCTTGGTATTGAGGTGATCAGATGTGATAATGGTATATGGCTATCCCAAAGGAAGTATGGCTTGGATATGTTATCCAAGTATGGTATGACAGCATGTAAACCTCTTTCACTACCATTGGAGCAAAATGTAAAGTTGAGTGCCGACATTGGGGATGAGATAGAAGACCCTATTATGTTCAGGAGGATAGTAGGGAGATTGATTTACATGACTATCACAAGGCTAGACTTGAGCTATGCTGTTGGTCTTGTCAATCAATTTATGCAGATGCCTAGAAAGCCTCATTTGGATGAGATATGTGAAGTCCACTTTACATTATGGACTTTTTTATGAGGCAAGTAAGGACGTATAGGTCTTTGGATACATAGATGCAGATTGGGCTGGTAGCATGTCAGATAGAAGATCTACTAATGGATTCATGTTTTCCCTTGGTAGTGCAGCAGTAACATGGAGCAACAAAAAGCAACCTACAGTTGCTTTATCAAGTACAAAGACTGAGTATAGAGGTGCTGCTATGTTAGTATGTGAGGTGGTATGGCTGCAAAAGATATTAGGTGATTTGAACATGTAGGGAGATGGTCCAGTTTTTGTCATTCATTGTGATAACATGAGTAGCATACAGCTAGCTAGGAATCCGGTGTTCCATGCTAGGACAAAACACATTGAGGTGCACTACCACTTTGTGAGAGAGAAGGTACTTGTAGGAGAGATTGACTTGGTATATATTAGCACACAGGATCAAATAGCTGACATTTTCACAAAGGCATTGGGTGCAGAGAAACTTCGAAAGTTTCGAAGCTTACTTGGAGTTGCAGAGATAGAGTTGAGCTTGAGGGGGAGTATTGAGATGGCAAGCTCAACACGTGCGGACATTGATGGAGGACCACCTGGCTCGATGTTGGTGGTCATTATGACACTCACATGGCCAATGAATGATCACTTATTATATTTATTTGTTACACCTACCTACAACTGGAAAAGATATAGCTCCAGTCGATTAGTGTAGTCGGTTATGCACTGTTTGACTTAGAATGCCACTTTCCTTTATGTTGTATATTATCTATACTTTGTGTACATTGTATAGTGTGTGGAAGAAGAAGAAAATATCAAAAAGAAAATTTTTTGGCTTCCATCTCTCTTCTTGTGTTCTTGAGTGAGCTTCCTCTTGTGTATACAGTGTGTGTTTGGCGCAACAGCTCAAGCAAATTCCCCCCATCACGTGATTCTTGACAACTTGCATGATTGGGATCTATCTAAGGTCACCCAATAATTAGTTCATAGCAGCCTTTGGTATGTCTCGGAGATCTAGATGGTCCCTTAAAATTTGTTCTGGTTTAGGTTTCTTGCAAATTTGAACATCTATGTTGCAGGTCTTTGTTTGTTCGAGTCCTAGACTTGGCCGTTCGAGTGGTGAATTTGACCTGTCCGAGTGGTTGGGTCTAACTCAAACATGGGTTCCTATCCGAGTCTGAGAGAATGCGTCCAAGTGGACAATTTGGTTGTCTGAGGCCATCTGAGTAAAAGCTATCCGAGTGGACATTTAGGTGTCCAAGAGAGGAAATGTCTAAGAAGGATCATTCGAATGGGACCATTCAAGAGACCAGTTAAATAGGACTCGGCCATCCAAGACCCTGGGGCACCGTCTGAGTGGTGAAAAAACACACAAATGACAAAAATAGGGATGAATGACTCAGTTAATCAGATGTGTACCTACCTATGATCATGTCCTTATTCCTCAATCAACAAGGAAGTTTCTAAGCACACCTGGAACCATCGAGAGTGATGATACAATGGATTTCTATTGTTGTTGCTCTCTTAACCTACTACTCTCTCTCTCAATCTCTCACATGTCAAAATGAGCTCTTTCTCCCCTTTTTCTTCTTTTAATGCTCTCTTTCTTCCCTTACTCTCTGTTTTCCTTTTTATACATAATTTCTTTTCTTTTCTTTGTCTACTTCCCTACTTCTTGGTTTTTACAAAAGCTTATATTTTCTTTCTTTTTTCTTATTTCCTCAACCTTAATGCATCCTACTAGTGAAAAACATCATATCTCTAATCTAACTAATGTTCCTAAATCTTTGAAAATTTAAACTATTCGGTGTAAAGGAGATCAAACACTTTCCAAATCCCTTGCTTCCTACCTATACGAAGTACCATTTTGAAGACAAACTCCTACTCCATTTCTATACTTGGAACATGCAAGCACTCAACTTGAATCTGTTTGTCCTAGAAATGGAACCAAAATATCATCAATATCACTAACAACCACATTGAGACCCTACAGACCGCTTATCAAGTCAAGCATTTCAAGTGAGTGGCAATGGCTATCTCTCACATAGCTATGCATGCTCTCACACAAGGATGTAGTGAGCTTATTGTTGAATAAGATCATTGTAGTCCTCTTCCTTGAATCCTTTGATTGCTCTGCAATTCAAGGCGCTTGCTCAAGCAAGCTCCATCTTCATGATTGAAGCTCCAACCTCCATAGCTGCTCATGAGAGAAAAGAAAAAAGAAGAAGCAGAAGATGAGAAGAGGAGAATAATAGCTTCTCCATGATCCCTTGTCTCACATACTCACACTCTCCCTTTCTCACACTCCTCTCCCTCTCTCATGCACAAGAAGGAAGTGAGAACAAGAATAAGAAGAGAGCTAGTTTGCACATACACCAAGAATGAGCTTATCCATTCACTTTTTGGATTTTATACATGTCCTCCCCTTTGAAGTACATAGTCCAAGTTCTTAGAAGTTGAATGACAAAAGAAAACACATGACTTACCCAAATGCTTTACTAAGTATAAAAAGAGTTGTGAACTTATCCAAATTATTAGTATAATGTTGTGAACCCATTGAAGGAGTTGCTAAAGTTAAGAATGCCAACTTGGCAAGGGAAGGGGACAAGCCTCAACCTATGTACATAGCCAATAACTTAACTAAGCAAGAGAAGGCCAATCTCATTAATCTTTTACGAGAGTATGTAGATGTATTTGCTTGGTCCTTAAAAGAGCTTAAAGGAATCAATTCAAGTATTGTGACTCACAATATTCCTATAACCCCAATGCAACACCAATCAAACAAAGATTATACGCAATGAATCCAAAGCATGCTCATGCCATGGAGGAAATAAACAAATTATCGAATGTTGGATTCATTTATAAGATTGAGCATATGGATTGGATATCACCCATAGTAATTGTGTTGAAGAAAAATGGGAATATTTGAGTGTGTGTGAATTACAAAAAGATCAATGCAGTGACAAAGAGAGACAATTATCCATTACCATATACTAGGCACATGCTTGATAGAGGGTCAGGGAAGGAAGCCTACAGTTTTTTAGATGCCATCTTTGGCTATAACCAACTATAAGTACAACCACATGATAGGAATTAAATGATATTCACAATAGAATGGGGTGTTTTTGCCTACATAGTCATGCCATTTTGACTGACTAATGTGTCTGCTACCTTTTAGCATCTTATGTGTGCTATTTTCAAGGACATGCTTAGAAAGTGGATGGAAGTATTCATTGATGATCTATGTATTCATTCTAGCTGGGAGGAGCATATAAACAAACTCTGTATAGTCTTTGAATAGAGTAGACAATATGGTCTATCTCATTGAACCCCTTAAAATGCTAAATATGGGTAAAGCGTGGATGTATCCTAGGACATGTAGTCTCGAAAAATGTCATTGCTATCAACTTTTCTAAAGTTAGAGTGATTGTTGTTTACCACCACCAAAACCAACTACAAGAGAGTTCAGTGCTTCCTCGGCCACACGGGATACTATCAATGGTTTGTGTTGAATTATACACTCATTGAAAAACCACTTTACAAGCTTTTGATTATATTTGAGTAGATTAAGGAGTGTCAAAGCACTTACAAATAATTGAAAAAGGCTCTAATGTGACCGCACCTATTTTGTGAGTCCCAAATTGGTCCATTACTTTCCATGTGCACATTGGTCATGCATCAAAGTTTGTTGTGGAAACAATTTTATGCCAACTTGAAGAGCATAACTTGGATTACCCAATGAGCATTGCAACTAGAAATCACTAACACGGAAATGAGCTATTCCACAACAGAGAGGGAAGAGCTAGCTAGAGTTCTATAGACTTTGCTGCTTAGGTTTCTTGGATGTTCATTGCCTTAGCACGAGTGGGGCTTCCTAGAGATGGGGTGGCAAGCAATGGTTGTGGTTGGGCTATGCTCCTAGGATTTCCCTTCTTGGGCACCCATATCCATGTGTTGCCTTCATAGTATCCTTGGGCTCACAACAGATCTTTGGGGATCCATCACAACTTGATTGTGCACTCATGTCGATAGCATCGGGTCAATCTCTTAGGTTTCGAATTATAGTTGTTAGCCTTGCGGGGTTGTGTTTGCTTACTACGAGTAGGTCACTTTTGGTGCCTTGGCACCCATTTAAGCGTGGGCTTTGTGGCTTTGGGGATGGCCTTAGTTGGTGGTGGTTTTGTAGATTGGGTGGGTTGTGATGACTCATGACCCCCCTCCTTAGGCTTGGTCCTAGGTAACTCTATTAGTGGCATAGCAGGCTTTGGTGGAGCCTTGCTGCCCTTTTTGAAATCTACCATGATTGGAACATTGCCAATGGAAAGGTGAATACACTGCAGATTGTAGTCCATGTTGTAGTGTGCTTGCTTCTTGAAAATGCGTCCTAACAATGATTCTTGACATGTATCCTTTGTATTTGGAAATACGTAGAAGATGACTGGTAGTCTCTCAAACTCGATAGAGACTACGATCTTGCACTTCCCTAGGAGTGCATAGGACTTGCCCTCAAACACGGATTGAGTTTAGAATTTGTGGACTGTAACTGTGGTTGACCAATGAGGGTCCAATGAGTGTAAGTCAAGACATTGAAGTCAACTCCCTCATCGATCCAGGCATCAAATGTGTGCGTGTATTGGGTAGCGGTGGCCGTAATGCATACGTATGCTAGTGCTAATACCTCCTCATCCTTTTCCTCTAGTTTGGTGATGGTGGCTACATGGACATTGACAGGGGCTTCTAGCATAGGAGGCTCATGCAATGGATGTGTGGGAGGGTAATACTTCTTCACGCGACTACCATTAAAGAAGCCTATGCCCTCACCTTTAAGGGTTTCAAGTTCTACATTGCCTGTCCTACTAATGGTGTGCACTCGAAAATGTCCTAATGCTCAAAATTTTATTTTTTGCTTATGATCATTTATCGGGTAGAGAAAAACAAGGTCTCCTTGCTCAAAGTCGCATTGTTTGATGTGCTTATAAAACCATATCTTTTGTCGTACTTTCTCACAAGTTAGGATGTGGATGGCTATGAGCTGAGTCTCAAAGAGTTGTTCCAATTCCATGAGATGGTCGATCCAAGCTTCCTTCCCTTCCCATCTCTCTTGTAATGCTATCCACAAGCTAGGGACAAAGAATTATAATGGCAAGATGGCCTCGGTCCCATAGGTTAGCCTAAAGGGCATTTTTTCCCCATAGCCATTTTATAGGTTGTCTGATAGGCCCACAGTGCTACCATAAGTTTGTTGTCCTAGTTGCTTCATGAGGAGGAAACTACCTTCGTAAGGACGTTGACTAAGATCTTGTTCATGGATTTTTCTTGGCCATTAGCTTGAGAGTAGTAGGGTGAGGATTTCCTATGGATGATTAAGAAGGTTGAGAGTAGGTGGGCAATCACCTCATTGATGAAGTGAGTGCCTTGGTCACTTACTAATTTGATAGGGCAACCAAATCTTGAGATAACATGCTCTCACAAGAACTTCTTTATGGTCCTAGCATTGTTCCTCCTAGTAGCTGATGCCTTAGCCCATTTTGTAAGATAGTCAGTTGCTACAATGATGTATCTAGCCTGTGAGTATTGTGCTACGGGATGATGGGTCCAATGAAGTCGATTCCCCATTTCTCAAAGGGTTGTTATGCAATGATAGGTATCAACTCCATCTTATCCTTTCATGCATGAACTTTAGTCCTTTGGCACTCATTGCAATGCTTTGCAAACTTAGCAGCATCGTGGAATAGGGTGGGCCACCATAGCTGAGATTGGAGTACCTTATAGGCTGTCATATCCCCACTGAAGTGCCCTCCAGCAATCCCACCATCATGCACTTTGCTCAACATGTCATGCATCTGAGATTGCAGTACCTTATAGGCTGTCTTATCCCCGCTGAAGTGCCCTCTAGCAATCCCACCATGCACTTTGCTCAACATGTCATGCATCTTGTGCTCATACATGCATCATCGTAGCAACTTGTCTTGGCCTAACCTATGAAGTCGATCGGCTATCAATTGGTAAGGTTGGATTTTCAGGATGAGGCACCTAAGCCTGGCCTTCTCGATAGGTCTCTTGGGTAGACCGTACTCTAGTACCTAGAATATATCATCCACCCATTACGGCATTAGATCAGCTTTGAACAAATCTTTCTCACTAGACAGGCCAAAGAGGTGAGCGTTTGGCAAATCATCAGCAATGCCTTGTCCAACGACTTCTCTTATGGGTATTCGAGACATGTGATCAGCCATGTAGTGCTACTTGCCCTTATGTACCACCACAGAGAAGTCAAATTTTAGAAGAAGAAGCAACCATCTAATGATGTGTCGAGTAGTGCAAGGTTTGTTTACAAGATATAGCAAGGTTTGATGGTCTACAAAAAAGGTGAAAGGCGTGGCTAGGAGGTAGTGTGGAAACTTCTTTACAGCAAATACCATGGCCAACCCCTCCCTTTCTGTGGTGGAGTAATTCATCTCCATGTCATTGAGCTGCCTACTAGTAAAACTCACGGGGTAATCCAAGTTGTGTTCACCAGGCTAGCATAAGACAACTCCAATAGCAAATTTAGACGCGTCTATATGCACATGGAAGGTGATGTTCTAGTCTAGGGCTCGTAAGATTCGTGTAGTTGTAAGAGCCTTCTTCAACTCCTCATATTCTCATTAGCACTCATCAATCCACTCGAACACGATCAGTAGCTTCTACAATGGTCTTGCAATCAATGCGTAATTCAACAGAAGCACCGATAGTATTTGGTGTGACCTAAGAAACACTGAACTCCCTTATAATCCTTGGGTGGCGACAAATCGACAATGGCCCTCACTTTCAAAAAGTCAATGGCTATGCCATTCTTGGATACCATGTTCCCTAGGATGCATCCATGTTTGACCCAGAACTAGCACTTCAAGGGGTTCAATGACAGGTTGTAAAGCCTACATCGTTCAAAGATTGCTCGTAGCTTCTCCAAGTGTTCTACCTAGAGCTTAGGATTTGTACAATTCCTCGCCTGCAGATTCAGTTTATGAATACGATGGAGACAACCCTTTCATTGGGTCACTCGTTCGTGGGGATTCTCTTGAAGAGGCTGCGCACATGAGTGACGTAGTCTATTATGTCCCCCTTGTCCCTTTGATTGATGTTCATCAGTCGGACGATGAGGTTGTTAGAGTATCTTGCTTCGAAGAATCTCTTAATGAAGAGATCTTTTAGTCGGGCAAAGTTCACTTGCGTTGCCACATCTAAGCTGGTGTACCACATCCTACCTTTATTGCCTAAGCAGAGCCCAAAAGACTGGGAGTATTGTGCAAGGTTCGTGAGACTATTGGCCTTGCAAACTTGCTCGAGCTACTCCATGAAGCTATACGGGTCAAAGTCAATGAGTGGATGAGAGAAACCCAAGAGCACCTAAAGGATATAGAGCCCATCCTGGAAGATGAGAATCTAGAGAAGCATCTGCACCCCACATAGCACCATAAAGACAAAGCCTAGGTGCCATAAACAGGAAGATTGTCCAAAAGCAACAGCAAAAGAGTGTAGGGCATGATGAAAGGCAAGCGGCTAGTAGTCTTCTCACAACGTTGATATCAACCCTTGTAACTTTACCAATGCGGGATTTGCTTAGGCTAAGTCCCTCATTATGGCAAGAGTTAAAGTAGTGGGTAGAGGGATCTAATGAGTTGAGAATAGCTGACTTGCACGAATACAACATAGCTACTCAGATACCTAGCCAAATGCTAAACTCAATGCCTAAATCCTTGCATGTAAATGCTTTCTAGGAGGGCATAGAAATGCATGCAGTCCTACCAATGGTAGCATTAGGAGATGTCATAAGAAAGGGGATCATAGACATAGGAGCAGGAGTCAATGTGCTTAGCCATGCAGTCCTGCCGACTTGGGGTAACCTGTTGCTTTGGTGGAGAAAACTAGGTTTAATGTCACATTGGCTAATGGCATGAAAGTTAAACCATTTGGAGTATTGAAGGACTGGCCCTTGAAAATATCAGGTGTCTAGTTCCCTGTGAACTTCATAGTTATGAAGGGAGTAGACTACAACATATTGCTAGGCTGACCCTAGATGCAGAACACAGGAGTAATCAAAGACTGGGATAAGGGTCTTATATTCCTAGGTAATAGATCAAAGGTAGTAAGAGTCGAGATGGATACTTGGAAGACCATGCTGGTTGACTTAGATGCCATATCCTCTATCTTGAAGAGAGACTCACAAGCTAGGAATTCCTATGGTCCATTAATGAAGTATATTCCCTATCTTGAAGACTAGCAGGATTGGATACAAGTACTAGCCATTATCAATCTGCCATTTTTGGACAAGTAGGAGGATTATGATTAGGTTGCAACGATAGTAAGCGAGTCCCACAAAGCCACCACAGGGTAAGACCCCACCTTTAGCGCCACTTTGCATGATATCTAGAAGCCCTAGCAGATGACAACTTTCTGCCCCTTTCCATATTCCTTCTAACAGACTTAAGATCCAAGGGATTCTTGAGTACTTGATAAGGGAACTAGCTAGTAGCCAATCTCAAGCCACTCGAACACCTCATGGATGAGCTGAAATGGCAATGGATCAAGGTGTATGACCTAAACCTTATGTACAATTGGGAACTAATCACGAATGAAAAGAGGGCTAAGAATAGAGACCTAGACAACAATGAGCAATCAGAATATAGTGATTCAGATGAGGAGTATGAGGGCACTACTACTCCTTGAATGAGGAAAGTGAAGAAGAGGCAAATACGATAGAGTACAACATACATGGTTGAGTGATCAAACAAATAAGAGTAGAATCCAAGCCATAGAGAGGCAATGCTTTTAGAATTGAAAGAGGAGTCTTTAGAACTAAATGTGATTGTACTTAGTTGGATCACTGAGGCATGATAGACTATGAGCAAGCAAGGCTAGTCCAACCTAGTTCCATGTCTCTCTTTAGAATGGAATCAGCCTTAGAACTGTGACTGCCACCAAGGGAGACTCTCTCCTTTAGCAAGGGTTGCGAGTTTAACTTAGAATCAAAAGCAAGCTTTGAGAGTGATCCAAAGATACCTCGACCACCTAAATCTAGATGTACCAAGGGGGACATGCAAGTCCATCCAAGGCGCAGACGATTTAAGGAGGAAAAGAGAAGACAACCAAAGGGGTCGGAGGTCGAACAACAAAGGAATCCCCAGGATCTATCAAAGTACTTCACTAAATTCAAGAAGGGAGATAGGGTAGTGATCTTGTTGGAAGGGAAGAGGTAGGGATAGGCAAGAAATTTGATAGAAGGGCGTGCCAAAGTCAAGGAAGTCAACTTAGGAGGGGAAGGGGAGAAACTTCGACTCGTGTTTTTAGCTGACAATATAATCGAGTGAGAGGAGGCTGATCCCATTGCTCTCTTACAAGAGTACATAGGTGTGTCGATCCAAGAGTCATGATGCACAACATTCCGATGACTCCTGATGCAACACTAAGAGGGAAGGCCTAGACATGGTATTTTCTATAAAGAAGTTTCAGCATTATCTTTTGGCTATGCCTTTCACCTTCTCTGGGGACCATCAAGCATTGCTTTATCTTGTAAATAAACCATGTGTTGCTACAGGATGCATAGCTAGATGACTGCTCCTATTTTTAGAGTTTGACTTCTGTGTGATTGTACGCAAGGGGAAGCAACATTACATGGCTGATCACACGTCCCGCATGAGAAGCCACTAGAGAAGGGATTGTAGACGACCTACCCCATGCGCACCTATTTAGCATGTCTATTGAAAAAGACTTGTTCACGACAAACTTAACACCATATTGGGCATATGACATAGTCTAGATCTTAGAGCACACTTTCCTACTGAGAGACCTATCAAAAAGGCCAATCTAAAGCACCTTTTCCTTAAGATTCAACCCTATTAGTTAATTTTCAGCTAGCTCTATAGATTGGGACATGATGGCTTATTGCAAAGATGCATGTGTGTATACAAAATGCCTGATGTGCTAATTGAAGTGCATGTTGGAATCATTGGAGGACACTTCAATGGAGATACCATGGCCTGTAAGGTGCGCAGTGACCAGGCCCAGGTGACTGTTTACCAAAAACACAGGTCCCCGCAAAGTCGTAAGACCATGTATGGGGGCTGACGCCTGCCCAGTGCCGTACAATCTCAAATGTGGTGGCCCACCCCGCAATGTTGCCAAAATTGTAAAGCATTGTGATAAGTGCCAAAGGACCAAGGTCCCTGTTCATAAATATAAGATGGAGTTGACCCCAATTATAGTATGCCAAACCGTCAAAAAATAGGGCATTGACTTCATTGGGCCAATCAGCCTTGCAACACAGTACTCCTAGAACAAGTACATAATTGTGGAAATGGATTACCTCATGAAATGGGCTGAAGTTCGAGCCACAAGGAATAACGATGCTCTAACTATGGCTAAGATCCTTTAAGAGCATGTAATCTCACAATTCGGCTACCCATTTAACTAGTTAGCGTCTAGGGCAATCACGTCATTAACAAAGCACTTGTCTACTTGCTTTTCACCTTCTTGATTATCCATAGGAAATAATTACCGTACTACCCTTAAGCTAATGGTCATGCAAAATTCATGAACAAGATTCTAGTGAATGTGTTGACTAAAGTAGTCTCTGTCTCACACAATGACTGGGACAATAATATCATGACAGTGGTGTTGGCCTATATAGGACATCCTACAAGACAACAATCAGCCAAACACCCTTCAAGATTACCTACGGGACTGAAGTGATCCTGTTAGTAGAGTTTTTTGTTCCTAGCATGAGAGTGGCAGTGCAAGAGAGATGGGATAGAAAAGAGACATGGACAGAACACCTATTAGAGCTAGAATGTCTCTCTGAGAGACACGACTTTTAGCCACCCATGCGTTAATCTGTGAGAAATCAAGATGCAAAAGTTGTTTGACAAGCATGTCAAACAATGTGATTTTGAGCAAGGCAACCTAGTGCTGTTATAATAAGTGAAGGGTCATAAGCAGAAGATGAAATTTAGAGGATTAGGGCCTTTCAAAGTTTGCAACATTAGTCAATTTGGAAACATAGAGCTCGAGACCTTAGAGGAAGAGGACACAGGCTTCTTTAATGGAAGTTGGCTCAAAAAGTACTACCCTCCAACCCACCCATTGCACGAGCGGCCAATGCTACAACCATCCGCTAACATGAGAGTAGTCACCATCACATAAAAATCAAGGATACAGGCGAGGAAGTAGTGGAACCTTCTTACTTGCCAATCACAATCAATGATATAAAAAACACACACATTTGATGTGCTTATCAATGAGGGAAGCATTTTTACCCCCCTTTCGGAGCCAATGGAGCCATCAGATCTGGGTTCCGAGCAGCAGAGAAGAAGCTGGAATTTTGATGCATGTTTTGTCCTACAAAGCACCAAGAGATCTAATGCCTGGAGATTGCTTCTGAGTAGTGCAAAGATTCCAAGTTCTTTCAATACATATTGATTCAATTCATTGTGATATATTTTTTTAGTGTTTACCACTTGGGTATTCTCTATCTTCTCTTCCATCTCCTATCTCTACTTCCTTATACTTCTTATCCCTGGTGGATTCGGACCTTTTGACGAAAACCCCTCTAACATTGGTGAACTCGATGTGAAAGGTCATCACAGAAGAAGGAAAGATAAGATGGGAGAACCTTTGAATACAATCTCCAGTGATGTTTTGCAACAATTGGTGCAAAATGTATATGGTTATGTATGTACAACAACAACAATAGGTGATGCAAGCTTCTGCTTAAATAGAAAGTGTTGTGATGAATGCTTTGCAAGCAGTTGAGCATGAGGTGAAGTTATTCAAAGGTAGAAATGCATCTACATATGTATA